>NC_016484.1:589350-590792 GCF_000227115.2 Naumovozyma dairenensis CBS 421
TATATATATATATATATATATATGTGTGTATAAAAAGAACGAACCAAATCAATATAGTGTATCAGAAAATACAAAAAAATAAGTTCAGAACCATCTTAGTAGATCACATTCATCACATCAATGCAAAGAATAACAAACCGATGAGTGATAACATTGACTTACCGACAGAATATCTGGCTCCTGAGCCTTCATATGAAGAAATGCCCACAGTATCACTAGAAGTTGGATGTAAGACGGAAACAGACGACGTAGAAGCCGAACTCAAAGAATTGTTGGACACAGAAGAAGTAGAAGAAGGTGAAGAGTTGTTTGGAGTTGATGTACCGGTTATCAAAGAATCTTCAGCACTTGCTGAAGCAGATGATTTAATGTTAGACGTCTCGACGGTGTTGGAGTTAGCGACGGAACCCACTGATGAGGTTGCAGATACTGATGATTCCTTCACTGTACTTGCCCCAGAAGTTTCAACATTATTTGTCTTGATTGAGTTAGAATGTGTAGAAGTGACTAAGTCATTCTTAGTGTCAGCACCAGATATTTGAGGCATAATAGAAGATTGACCTACCACATTCTTGGAAGTTCTTGACAAAACATCTGTGTGCGAATTACCGTTATGTGATGTGCTTGGATTTGATTTTCTTGTGGAACTAGAGGTAACACCCTTACCATTATCACCTACTACAGTTTCGGTAACAGTGTTCACAACAACAGTTGTACTGTATTTCAAAGAAATAACAGTTGAGTCAATAGTGGTCTTGCCCAAAGAATTTGTTGTTAAGAAATGCGATACGATGTTCGTAGCTGCAGATTTGCCGCTCGTGACAGTAGTAGTATATGGACTTGGTAAAGTATTGGTGGAAACAACCTTGGCAGTAGATTTACCAGTAGAGGTCTTGCCCAAAAAGTCTGTCGTAATAAAGTGTGAGATGATATTAGTTACCGTAGAGGAGCCAGACACAATAGTAGTGGTGTGTGGTGGTGGTAGGCCACCAGAAGAAGGACCGACAGATGCAGTCGTCGTAACGGTACTGACAATACCATTGGTATTCGTGGTCAAAGAGCATGATACAATAACGGTTTCAGTAACAGTACCAGTAACAATAGTAGTGGTGTATGGAGGTGGTAGACCAGTAGAAGAACCAGGAACTGGGTAGGTAGTGACACCGGTAGATGGCTTACCTTCAGAGTCGGTGGTGGAGTAGTGAGAAACGATGTGGGTGGCAGTAGAAGAGCCAGACACAATAGTAGTGGTGTGTGGAGGTGGTAGGCCACCAGAAGAAGGACCGACAGATGCAGTCGTCGTAACGGTACTGACAATACCATTGGTATTCGTGGTCAAAGAGCATGATACAATAACGGTTTCAGTAACAGTACCAGTAACAATAGTAGTGGTGTATGGAGGTGGTAGACCAGTAGAAGAACCAGGAACTGGGTAGGTAGTC
>NC_016484.1:591392-591985 GCF_000227115.2 Naumovozyma dairenensis CBS 421
GGAGTTGACATACGATGATGGAACAACAGACGATCCAGAAACAGTGGATGAGGCACCAGAGGTGGAAACACTGGAGTTGGCATACGATGATGGAACAACAGACGATCCAGAAACAGTGGATGAGACACCAGAGGTGGAAACACTGGAGTTGGCATACGATGATGGAACAACAGAAGATCTGGATTCAGTGGATGAGACACCAGAGGTGGAAACACTGGAGTTGGCATACGATGATGGAACAACAGACGATCCAGAAACAGTGGATAACACACCAGAGGTGGAAACACTGGAGTTGGCATACGATGATGGAACAACTGAAGATCCAGAAACAGTGGATGACACACCAGAGGTGGAGGCACTGGAGTTGGCATACGATGATGGAACAACAGAAGATCCAGAAACAGTGGATGACACACCAGAGGTGGAGGCACTGGAGTTGACATACGATGATGGAACAACAGACGATCCAGAAACAGTGGATAACACACCAGAGGTGGAAACACTGGAGTTGGCGTACGATGATGGAACAACAGACGATCCAGAACAGTGGATGAGACACCAGAGGTGGAAACAGTTGGAGTTGGCGTAACGAT
>NC_016484.1:592460-593510 GCF_000227115.2 Naumovozyma dairenensis CBS 421
TTTTTGTTTCCTTATTATGTAGTTTATTGTCCTATTGGTTCTTTTATTCTATATACATATACATATACTATTATTACTTTTTTTTAGTTTCTTGTCGAAAATCATTTGTATTGTGCCATTATTTCTATATACCAGGATCTAAAGTCATATGTTTTGTTCATATCAAAAGAATTCATTTCTGTACACAGTATTTAATACCGCATATTCATGGATATTAAACCAGTTATATTTTTAGTTGGGATATGAGCTACTTTAATTCCTCATTAAGAGTCTAGTCTCAATTATATTGTTGATAATCGGAATGAGACATTTCGGCGTAGAAAGGAAACCGTCTAATTACTCTTCTGAAGTGCCCGTAGATGGGAAAGCATGAAGCCGGATAACCAGAATTGGAAGTATACGTCACAATTAAATATTGGAGGTAGCAAGGTAAGTATGGAATATTAACGATTATTTTCATTACAAACTTGTTAGATACTCAGGTGATCTAGAATATGAATCATTAACAAGGTCTGTTGCAAAATCCTATCGGCCGTAATAGACCTGCTTCTTGATAATAACGTTTGCTAATGAATAGAATGGAAGAGTATATTGAAAGTTTGAAGTTGTAGGTTATACCAGTTAAGTTGGTCTTCCACAATTGAGAATATGGTTTCAAAGGGATAAAGTTAATATTTAAAGTAGTCCATATCTTGAATGTCTTTCTATGTTCCTTTTATACAGTATATTTTATATATCTTTATAGAGAGACAAGTAAGTGTACAACTGCTAGTCTTGCTAAATGTGTAAAGCTAAGTTCAAAGCAAGATATCTATTCCTCATGATTGTTTTTAATATGTTCTTCAAACAAAACCCATAAGAACCTCCTAGGGCACAATCAAATGCTTCTGAATATCAATATCTCAATAGAGCTTTTCGCAAGAGATATGCCCAATAATGTTCTACGGCGACAGAAATTGCGGAAGCGCGAAACATCGATGTAGGAAAATACCAAATTCTACGAAGAACAAACTCTAAAAATACATATATACATTAGGAACTACATGTAAG
>NC_016484.1:593968-598844 GCF_000227115.2 Naumovozyma dairenensis CBS 421
TCTGGCAAATTTATTTTTATCTGCAATATGCTTCCATTTTGTTCTGTCAGGGCCATTATTTGTTACAGGAGATGAACGTGAGTTAAATGCCACTGAGGAAAGGGTTTCTGCATTGTTATTATCTTCATGATTGTGGCCATTCGATGTGGCATCATTGTCGCTGGTTCTTTCATCAAATATCTCATTGCTATCACTTGCTTCTTCTTCACCTTCGCAAAATGATCGCTCTGCATTCTCCTGACAATATACGTGGTTATCTTCGTCAAGATCAAATATAGTTTTTGCTCCACTATATTCATTTTTGCCTGGAAGTTCGTCTTTAGTGTTTAACCTTCGTGCGGCTGTAAAAAATTCTTCATCCACGAAGTTGTCAACAACTTTGAATCCGTTTTTATGATTGTTATGCTTATTATTATCGTTTAAATCAGAAGTCAAATAACTTTGCCATATGTAAACGACAGTTAATATACAACTTATTAAAATCCAGGTATGTAAGAAGTAATCCTGTTCAGGAGAAAGAGAAGCAACTAACAATAATTCCAAAGTGATTAAAATTAAAGACATCGAAAACATTCTCATGATAGCGGCCACAGTAGAGTACTTAACTATCCATCTAACCATTAATGAATCCAATATTGCGTATGTTAAATAGAGAGACACTAGGCACCATAATGAACAAAGAAAATGTTCCGATGCCCTTGCCGTGATTAAAGCTGTTAAGAATGTTATGTTTTCACCTGCATTGAACGAAGTATCGTTTCCATTTTTATTGTCAATGCCGAGTGAAAAGGTTATATTTGTGAAAATGTACGTTTGCCAAAAGGCTGTTAACGTTTCTTTCAATGATTGAGGCTCGTAGAGTGTTATAGTAGTTTCAAAGGAAATATCCCATGCCTTCCTTAACGATGCGAATATATAAATGATTGGAGGTAGCAAGGAAACGTCTCGACATATTGCCATTAATAGATGCTGTTTTGCTGTCAAATGGTTTAAAGAGAGTGTCTTTATAGACGTATATACTTTGCTAATTGGAGCACCATTCGGACTTGGTATAACTGAGCCGTTGTTTATCGTCCCTATGTTATGTTTCATTTTTCTTTGCGGTGGTTTCTTTTCCTTCCCAAGCTTCTTCCTCCTAACGCTGCTTTTGGTGACAGGGACACTCATAGATTGCTAGATTGTACAGAAGCCGTTCACTTCCAGAATTTTGTAGAGGGTTTTAGGATTTTAATGGTTTGGAAGACGTTATTCTGGTACTACTAACGGCTCATTCAGTGGATTGAGTAACATGAATTACTTGTTCTAGTCTTTGTAGTCCTTGCCTGGAAGAAGTGGAATGCTAAAAGCGCTTAGAGGTGATACTCATGTACAGTAGGCTAAGATCAACACTTTTCCCAAAGCTTTATTTTTAGGTTTGTTGGGAAACCTAGAGCGTCAGAGCCGTCACCCGGACATACTATACTATACTATGCTTTACTATACTAATGAATGAATGAATGAATTAATGAGAAAGGACGACACAGTTTGTGAATGTCAGACTGTTATTATTATCATGGAACCTAATAGGTTTCAGTTAAGTTTAAAAGGAGAGTAGACTACAAATTGGCTACATTTGCAGGTGTTGTGTAACTTCTATATGGGCTGATGCATCTTGAAATATTTTTGGCTTTTGTAAATGAGTATATTCAACTATTTCAATGAATCAGCCGACCTAATTCATGTCGTCAGCACTCCAAACTATGACTTGGTTTTTGGAACTGTGTTATATAAAATTAGAATGTACACTTCTGATTTATATCCCCTTCCATACAGCTAGGGTATGTATTGAAATATTTCATGCAAATTTTGTTACATTGCCAGATTTATGGAACTATGCAAAGAAACTACGATACTACTGTCAAAGCAAATGTTCTATACCAAAGTAAAAAAGCAAAATAACCTCTTGTTTTGAATGTTAAGTTGTTCACTCCTTTAAAAATGTTTTGTAAATGAGGAGGATAGAGGGCTGCTTACATCCTGTAACCGCAGCAGAGTAATTTGTTGTTAGTTGTGCCTTTAAGTTATGGTGGGTACTATGGAGAGTGAAAAGGTGATTGAAAAAAAACACGACATGGTAAACTTCCTTTATCTTCAATTATTAGATATTTATATCCTGCTTAAACTTTTCCCAGCCCTTTATAGGAAGATTTCGTTTTTTGGAGCACTATACATTAGATAACGATTTGATATTGAAATTATATAAACTAGTCCAAACAAGCGAAAAAAAACTAATATTAATCCGTTTCTTCTATCGTATTTGTTAAGTCCAGAAGAAAGTTCGTTTGAACTGAAAGAAAAGCAAACTTGAGGAATGTTACCTACTATATTATCTAGTGACAAAAAGGGCACTTGAACTAAAAAACCGAATAGTGAGTGTTTTGTACATTGTTTTCAGGTATTTTATTTTTCTCACAGTTATGACCTTTTTTATTTATTTTTAGGAATTAAATTCTTCCGTTGTGCTTTTTATAAGTATTTTGAAAAATAGTGATACTATCAAATGAAAGATAAACAAAACTTGATATATCGGAATCTACTTCATTAACCTCCTACCGTATAACACTATATAATGCTCTGTTAAATTCAGGACTACATAAGAGAAATCGTTCATCCATGTATCTTTCATATGAATGTTTACTTCTTTCACCGATAAGGTGCAGAGTACTACCAAAGGCACATATCTGAAATGAATACCATATCCACTACTGTAACGCTCTATCTGCATTTCATTTCCTAATTTGTAATATTTATGGTTGTTGAAGATTTTCAAAATAAACCTTATCAACAGTTCATCAAATTATCAAGACTTTACAAGTCAACAATAATACCAAGTTTTAATTGGCAACGAAGGTCTTCAGTATGGCTTCCAATTTATCTAAGGGTTGGAAACTCATCTGGAGAGACTGCAAACACTATATACCAAGGAAAAACTTCGTATTTTATTATCATTCTTTTCGAAGACACATTTTGTTTGAAGTTGCTGACGCAATGATCTGACATTCGTAAAATATAAGCAACTGTATGTGAGATGGAACGAACTTAGCTCACAATCCGAAATATATACACTAGCTATATGGCAGCAAAACCAGTGTGGAGATCTTATGCCTAGATAGAAATATTCTTTTTAGTAGAGTACGTAGAAAAACACCTATTTATGTGGATAAAATGCTAAATTAATTGCTACTTATCCATTGGGAAATACCTCAAGTTAGTTAACTTACCAATGCCGGACCAACTTTTTCAAACACACTTAACTAATTCCTTTCAAAACTATTATATGTATTGAGATGTTTTTTTCCTGTTCTTTCTGCAGAACGCCTCCTTTCGTGTAAAAACAATTATGTATGAGATGGTATATTTTGTTAATCATTCTCAAAAGACAGTGTAACTCCTATATATAACATTTTTTGTTGTCCACTCGATATGTATACATCAAAGTATGCAACGCTTATTCGTTTTTCACCGCAAGGTTTTACTGTGTAGTACTCTATGTTAGCTTTGGTAGTCCTGCAGTCGAACTTCAGTTTTATTCTAATAAAACTATTATCTAAAAATAAGAAAAAAAAAGGAAAGCACTGTTTCCACCTTGGTAAATACGTTACTTTTATGCAGTGAAAATATCCAGTCCATCTTGTCTGCACTCTAGCCTAAAGCTATATAAGGTAAAACAAGGAAAGATTGGCTACACCCCATTTTCAATATTATTTGCTAAAATATAAATATAAATATGTTAGAAATTAACTAAAAGGAAGAAAGGGAACAGGAGGAATTATTCATAATGACGGTTGAATATCCTGAATATGTACGAAACTTAAGTGAAGTACATGTGGTAGAGTGAATTTCGAACAAAATTGTTCTTTGATTGTGCAATAAAGATACAAGTTAGAACAGTCCTATGGAAAAAATCATGGAAATAGAGAGGTAAATTTGCTAATTTTGCTTCCATATAATGATTCCACGTAAACTGTTAACGGTTCTTATTTTTAAGCATTTGAGCTCCAGGATCTCCCGTAACAGCCTAATTGCACACTACAAGAGATCTTCCACAGCAGCTTTAGTACATGTTGATTCCGCAGCGGGTTTCCAATGCATTTAGAATCAGACCGTTGGCTCGACGGGAGGTTATTTACTTATATAACGGCCAAGGGAGGAGGCTACTACTCGCATAGTTCAAGAAACAGCCTAAAGAAGAAAGCTGTGCTCCAAACAACAGGCTGTTGTTGTCTTTGAAATGCAAGATATTGGAACAATTACCGACGCAGGTCAGAATGATGTGCGGTACACAAGCAATTGAGACCCAAAGTCTATTTCCCATATTACCTTCTACGAGAAAACTCCATGTAGGCAACGAAGGTTAGGCGAGGCAAGGCAAGGCGAGATGGGGGAAACAAGATTAAGAGACTAAGTGAGCCCGCGGCCACCTAACGCATAAGGTACGTAGGTACATCGGGAATGGAACTTTGGCGAAAAACTGTTTTTGTGTTTTTGCTTTCCTTATATTTTAAGTTTTTCTTTTAGAGGTGAATTTTATGTACCGTACCGTACTTAAAATACGTTATTTATTTACGTAATATTCTCCTTTCCCTCCATGGAGACTAAACATGCGCACTACTAGGAATGTAAACATGCACTATGTAAGGGTGTGCGTAGAGTACGTGAGTGCTTACCCTCTTATTTTTTATTTCTTAGATTCAGAGACAAAAAAAGCACGAAAATACACCGGCACTCCATTTAACCACCTATTTTTTCTTCTTCTAACATCCTTAGCAAAGTACGTAGTTGCGAGGTGAAGTCTAAAGTCAAGACTCTAATTACTTTCTCGAACGTACTGCTGCCC
>NC_016484.1:598969-600298 GCF_000227115.2 Naumovozyma dairenensis CBS 421
AATAAGAAATTAGAATACACAAAAAAAAATAAAATATTAAAAACCAAAAACCAAAAAAAAAACCAACTCTCAATTGATATCAATTTTTTTTAATATTATGCGAGCATTAAGTTTATTGACCAGCCTGGTCTTATTGCTCTTATATAATACCGGGCAAGCCTTTGCTCAAACTTCATCGTTAAAAAGTGTGACCACAACTGTTACAAATAGCAATGATGTGCTTGCTTATGAAACTATTATGTATATTAATACTCCTCTTCCACTTATCAAGTCTACCAGTTTTACCCCAAGGGATGGGATTGCAACACCAACAACTTTGTCCTCAGGATATGTCTTGTTTACTGGGACTGATGGGAACTCCACCGTTCAAGAAATTTTTTACGTTGCAACCCCAACTTCAACTCCATTACCAAGGGCCAAAATTGTTTCCAATGAATTATCTGGATCCAATAGTGAAAGTTGTTCCATTGCTTTCACCACTGTTGTACAAAGTAATGTTTACAAATTTGTTGATTACCCTTTTCGTTATTCAAGTTCCCGAAAATATCACCGCATCATCGTCATCAGTTACCTCTGCACACTCGATGATATCGTCGATGTCTCCCTCTGTTTCGGGACAATCATCGTTGGATGCTTCTTCTGGTCGCTCCTCCAAAACGTTTGTGACATCTTCCTCTCGTGCCAACTTACCACAAACTTCTTCGGAAGTACAGCCTACTGGTGTTGAGACAATAAATACAGATTCATTGTGTTCAACAAGCACTACCACTGAAACCCACCTAGTGTCATTAAGCATATAGATACTAGTATATACGTTGCTGTTCCATTTAGTTCGAACTCCAGTTCCGTGGCACCTAGCTCTACATCCACATGGTCATCTAGCGCAAATTCTAGTGCCTCCACCTCTGCTGCGTCATCCAGTTCATTTGCTTCTTCTGTTGTTGAATCTGGATTATCATCCTTCGCCAACTCCAGTGCCTCCACCTCTGGTGTCTCATCCACTGTTTCTGGCTCTTCTGTTGTTCAATCTGGATTATCATCCTTCGCCAACTCCAGTGCCTCCACCTCTGGTGTTTCATCCACTGTATCTGGCTCTTCTGTTGTTGAATCTGGATTATCATCCTTCGCCAACTCCAGTGCCTCCACCTCTGGTGTTTCATCCACTGTTTCTGGCTCTTCTGTTGTTGAATCTGGATTATCATCCTTCGCCAACTCCAGTGCCTCCACCTCTGGTGTTTCATCCACTGTATCTGGCTCTTCTGTTGTTGAATCTGGATTATCATCCTTCGCCAACTCCAGTGCCTCACCTCTGGTGTTTCATCCACTGTT
>NC_016484.1:600809-602242 GCF_000227115.2 Naumovozyma dairenensis CBS 421
CCCCTCGGAGAAGACAGTACTATAAATCTCAGGTATAGAGGTGTCACCAGATGTGACAATCTCAGAAGAATGGGCGTTTGCAACAGTTTTTGAAAGTGCATTAGAAACTTGTATCTGGCCTAATGCTCGACCGATATTGTATAAGAGCAATAAGACCAATTTGGTCGATAAAGGTAATGCCCGCATGTTTGAGAATATTTTCGGTAGCAATTAGGAGATTAGTTGTTTTTGTTTATTTTTAATAATATATCTAGGTATGATTTCAATTAATTTAGTTATGAAAAATATTCGTTGTCATCTTTATGAGGAGATTTCGAACATGATACTTTAGGTAAGAATTGCATGGACGATATAATCGACGACGTAGCTTATATATAAAATTTCTAATCTCGCGAGGACACATTTTCGTATGTTTAATGTTGGCAACATACATAACCTTACATTACATCTTCTAGCAGGGCGTAAGGAAGATTCAGGAAAACTTGCCCGGGTCTTCGAGGTTCGTAGCGAAGTTAATTTGCAGGAAAGATTTGGAGGTATTCTATCAGTGGGTTGGGTAGTGCCTTAAAATGTCGTGTCTCCATGATCTATCTATACACAGGTATGCAGAAAAAAGTAGGCATATGCATCGATATTTAAGTTTGAGATATCGACAGACAGAGCAGGAGCATAATGCCGCGTATCAACATTGATATTTAACTTTAAAAACTTCCTCAGTGCAATACTCTGTTCCTCCTCTTCCACTTCCACATCACACTGAAGGAAATAAGTCCCAAAAAAGAACTTATTAAACTTCACGTGTTTTTTTTTATAAGAGAAACTAAGAGGGGCCCTTAATGCAGGCTTCCGTATTTAGTGATATCCCCCCCAATATCTGTACGTACGTATCTTTTTCTTGTCCACGTTAGGTGGTGAGGACGGCACCGTTACGTAAGGATTTTCTACCGTAACGAACTGTATTCGAAGCCTAGCCTAGTTTAGGTTCTGTAACCGTCGAGGTCTTTCCTGATCTGTGAAGCCTACGTATGTTCGTAGGTACAGTCATGGGAGGGTTGGCTTGGATTGAAAAATTCGGATGTACAAGGGGGGACGTCAGAACTGGCATTGGGGGGGGGGGAATAGTTTCTACCTCTCCCATATACACTTACAGCGATGATTTGGAGAGGATTTCCCCTGCTTGAAATTTCCTTCCTTCCTGCATAAGGAGAAGTAGATAATTATGTCTCTATGCATTGTTCCAAGTAAGGGGGCCATTTGTCAGTACGTACGTATAATAGTACATATGTAACTTTAACTTATTACAAAAATTCATTGGGGAGCCTAAATGAGAAAGGAACGTAGCAAAAATTTTAGGTTTTGGTGGGTGAAATTAGTTCAAAATTGATTATTCCTTTTTTTGGTGGAAAGGTCCTACAAAAAGCTCACGCGTTTTT
>NC_016484.1:602578-604262 GCF_000227115.2 Naumovozyma dairenensis CBS 421
TTATATACGAAATAGGTAATGTTCCGAGGCCGCGAGGTCTTGGGAGCCCCCTTCTACTCCCGAAATTTTCTAATCCAACCCACCCACTCAACGCCTCCCATCTCTGCTTGGGGCTATAGTGCATTTTGTTCTGAATTCATTTTAACTAGTAAAAAGTTCTTCAGGCTGATTATGGTATAGTACCAACTAAATTCAAAGTTTATTAACGGAAACAATTGTACATATCCGTATGCAGCCAGACCTAAGAGTAGGAAAGAGGTAATCAAAGCTTGCTTTATGCTTAATGATATCTATTCAGCTTCATCAGACATTATAATCTGTTGGACTTTGTGCTGATTTAGCACTAAAGCCACGGGGTCTATTTGTTCATTTACTTGAGAGTTATCAGAGTGGTCTTGGGCGTTGTTGTTGTTGTTGTTGTTGTTGTTCATAATGTAGTTGTTGATGTTGATGTTGTGTATTGATTATGTAATAGTTATTTGATAGTGTATACAGTTGATTCACTATATCTATTTGTCGTTATTTTTTCCTCAGTTTATGTACATATTCAAGGAGAGTCTTCCTACCTTCTATCTTATTACAATGTCCACTTATATATTCCACACAGTGGTTCATTTGAGTGGGTTGATCCCAGCTACATGTATTCAATCACAGAGACTTTATTATGAATATTAAATCATACGCGTAATATCAAATTTGACGAATATGTTAATGAGGAATTTTTTTTCGTATCTGTCTTACATAATTATATATTTCTCTTGTCCATAATATGGAGAAAAGCAGGGTGCCCCCCAAAGGACATGTCTGCCATCAGTACTAACTCTAATACCGTATACTTTATCTACAGTTTTATTATTATCATAATCATTGTTCCCTGCTCTCCTGATCACTCCTTCTCCTTCTCCCCTCTAGGAGGGACGGATACGAAGTAGATAAGATAGTACTATAAAGTTGTTCAAGAACGTACTCTTTTTATATAAAATTTCTGACATGCATTTTGCGTAATTGGTCTACTAATATTTCATACAACGGGTGATGGAACTATAAGAATATTAGTTATTTTGTTTATTCTCCAATTAAATACTTTGTTAGATGTAATTTACTTCTTGTTGTTAGTGCAGGGTTACCTATTAATGAGTTCAGGTGTAATATATAGGGCTCGTTTTTATTCCTCGGTTATATAATAAGTAGATAGGGTAATAATGTGATAAGGGGAATACTTAAAGGGTTAGAAGAGTGGTAACGTTATCTGACATAGCTTTCGGTTACAAAGTCATCTTTAGTAGTTCTTAAAGGATCGTCAAGGTCGGCGTGTTGCATAGTATATGCGGGTAATACATTTTATTATGATCCTCGTTATATTTGATCAGACTGCAACTAGTATTCAGTCAATCCTAGTCCGTGCTTATGGTCCGGACTAGTTTTAGTTTAGAGCAATTATATCAAATTAACGCTATTATTAGGCAAGTGGTACATTTCTAACCCTGTTATTGTATCAAATTCCTCACGTATGTCTATTCAAGCTGAATTAGCAGGCACCTTACTGTGACGTTGAGTACTCCATGTCAACAATTTGAATTTTGTCGAGAGATGATTTACCTGATTGAGATTGAGATTGATTAGCAATCCTAGAGTTAATAATAATTGCAAAGTGTTCAATCGATTGTTGTAAGTAACTGTTTTC
>NC_016484.1:604282-606238 GCF_000227115.2 Naumovozyma dairenensis CBS 421
ATAGGAAAATCAAGCGTAACTTCCTTCAAGCGCGACAGTGTTGTTAANAAAAACTTTCAATTATTGAGACATATCGTTACAGCTGCTTCTCAGGCTGTTATTATCAAATATGATTGTGATATTTCTGAGAAAAACAAGAGGTGGGACCATGTCATTCTCCCCAATATACTTACTACCTCAGTTAATAGTGATCTGAATCGTGGGTACAGAAAGTTCGGACTGTCTAGACAATCGTGATATGTGTTTTGGTTTCATTTGCAGTAAAAATCATTTTCCTTATATTCTCCTTTAAGAGAGTTAAGAGAATTTTTCTTATCTGAATTATTCTGGAAAAAATTTCAATATATTATGTTGTACTATTTAGTTAATTTGTGTCCCAACACTGGTCTTTACGACGGCACGCGAACCGTCGTGACTTTAATGCACACTCTCACTTAATCAATATGATGTCTTTTGCCCTAATTGCTGGCCAGCCTAATAATATTGTGGTTATTTCTCTGTATCCACGTGTACGTTCTAGGCATCGTAGGACACCAGACTATCCTATCCTCCGCTCCCCTTCCTGGCCGGAAGTTTCTATAGGCAGACCCCGACCTCTTCAGTGCTTTTGGCGATAGCGGCAATCACTTTATCCTTAACCTTAACTAATACTTACGGAATAGGTCTAGTGCTATTTTCCATCATAAGAGCTTGGCGAAAAGAAATCAAATCGTTATTTTCCCGTCGTGAGTAATCCATTAGGAAATACTCAAGGCGCTGCAGAACATTAGAAGTTCGTTACGGAAAGGCAGTACAGACTTTTTCTTCCGTTAGTGACGGTTCTATTTTCTATTAATGATGTGCTGTAAAGTGTAAATTAGAAGCTATAATTTATAATTATATGCTACGTTCTCATTCTAAAAACTTTCTAACTTTTCCATTGATGTATCTATAATGTATATATTTTTGGGCCTCACTATACACTATCTACAAATAAGTTGGATATCAGTCCTTCGACACTACTGAAGAGGTGTGTGATTTAATGAAAAAATTCGTAGTATCAGTAGTCTTCTCATGCAAGTTATTATTTTTCGTATGTAATCCATAACAAAAATAATTATATCTTACCATACATAGTTCCTATGGTTGGAATATAAGCCTCGTTATCTAATTCTGGTGTACAGTTATCATTAGAGTCAACTCTACGGAGAATGAAATCGAAACTCTCTTCATCCAACTTTGGAGGAACACCAGTCTTGTTCCAACCACAGTAGGCTTCTCCAAAGGGTTGAGAGTTTTGTTCAGAATAATAAGCAAAAAAGTCAAAGCCCTTCTACCGAAGAAGATCAGGAATGACATTTATCGAATTGCCGGGGCATAAATCACAATTTTGAAGACAACCCTTCAAAATTTCTATACCAATATCGACTAATTGTAGCATTGTCATATGCATGAAATTTTTTCCCTGCAAGTACGATCTAAAATAGAACACGCAAAAAGCAAGAAATAATTGATTTTAATCATATATTAGTACTCCTTGCATAGTTATATTGTGACGATGGAGAGATCCCATCAGAAAGAAAATCCTCTTCATCAATTTTAATCTTTTGGGAAATACCTTGTTGCACCTAACCCAGGATATCAAACTATAAACGTGGAAGAGGAATCCTCTTTGAGAAGAAATTGGTAACGACATCAAAAAGGTTACAAAGAAGTATTGGCATTTTCGTGATTCGAATCCTTATCCAAACTTCTAGCGACATCACAACTACTAGAAGAGAAATTTCTAGTTTCACTCTTGAAAAAGAGGCCAATATTAGGAAAACAGTTCATCGATCTTCTCTTTTGTAGGTGAGCGAAGTAGACGTCCTCATGTTGATCTTCTAGGCTTCTGATGCTCATAAATAGTTATTAGCTATGTAATACTACGAGTCCTTTTCTACTGCGTACGCGTTTAGAACACGAAAAAATATGAAG
>NC_016484.1:606690-607712 GCF_000227115.2 Naumovozyma dairenensis CBS 421
TATACATATTTTCTTCTATTATATTGCAAATTTTTTTTGGTGCTTTGATTCAGTGAACAAACAATGGTAGTACATATTTTGGGTAAAGCTTTTAAGGGGAAAGAATTGATATCGATCGGTTTGGCATCAAAATTCTACGGGATCGGCAATTCGACAGCACAACAACTTTGTTCAAAACTTGGATTTTATCCTGCAATGAGGATGCATCAATTATCAGAAACTCAAATTTTAACACTTGTTAGTGTGTTATCAAATATGACGATTGAGGGAGAAGCTAGAGCAATTGTAAGAGACAACATAGCAATGAAGAAAAAAATCGGCATCTATGAAGGTATGAGACATGCTTTACATTTACCGGTGCGAGGCCAAAATACTAGAAATAATGCAAAAACGGCAAGGAAATCAAATCATAATGATAGAAGGTGACTCTGCACCTTGTACAGACTACGCAAATATTAACAGACGAGAGACATCCGTGAAAATATAAACACCTCTAGTGAAAACTAAATCTTCATATCTTGTAATTAGCCATGATAAATATCGTGAAGGCCTTTTTTTAACTCGGCGTTTTATTAACAGTTATCGACTCCAATGGAACTCAAAACTGGGAATAATTGGCCAAAAATGTACCAACTATAAACCTAGTTATTTTTGTTCATCACAAAAAATTCCTTTTTAGTTTTTTATTTAACAGAACCTTAATTAAAATTTAATCCTAATATTTTTACGATATTAGTTAATAGTCTGGCAGATTTTTTCCCCTACGCTACTTGAACTTCTACTAAAAAAACAACGCTACTTATTCTACGATATAGATCTATAAATAAGGAATAAAACATCTATAAACTCCAATCCGAAAATATGTTTTGTATATAACTGAATTTAATTCTATCAATAATTGATACATGGAATATTCACCTTAAGAATAATATACAAAAAATTAACGTACTAGGAACGTAAAAAGAACAGATTTAACTTTATAATAACTATAACAATTAAGTAGATATTATAAGAAAAAATGT
>NC_016484.1:608178-699464 GCF_000227115.2 Naumovozyma dairenensis CBS 421
GGTGGAAACATTGGAGTTGGCGTACGATGATGGAACAACAGACGATCCAGAAACAGTGGATGAGACACCAGAGGTGGAAACACTGGAGTTGGCATACGATGATGGAACAACAGAAGATCCAGATTCAGTGGATGACACACCAGAGGTGGAGGCACTGGAGTTGACATACGATGATGGAACAACAGAAGATCCAGATTCAGTGGATGACACACCAGAGGTGGAGGCACTGGAGTTGGCATACGATGATGGAACAACTGAAGATCCAGAAACAGTGGATGACACACCAGAGGTGGAAACACTGGAGTTGGCATACGATGATGGAACAACAGAAGATCCAGAAACAGTGGATGAGACACCAGAGGTGGAGGCACTGGAGTTGGCATACGATGATGGAACAACAGAAGATCCGGAAACAGTGGATGACATACCAGAGGTGGAGGCACTGGAGTTGACATACGATGATGGAACAACTGAAGATCCAGATTCAGTGGATGACACACCAGAGGTGGAGGCACTGGAGTTGGCATACGATGATGGAACAACAGAAGATCTGGATTCAGTGGATGACACACCAGAGGTGGAGGCACTGGAGTTGACATACGATGATGGAACAACAGAAGATCCAGAAACAGTGGATGAGACACCAGAGGTGGAGGCACTGGAGTTGACATACGATGATGGAACAACAGAAGATCCAGATTCAGTGGATGAGACACCAGAGGTGGAGGCACTGGAGTTGGCATACGATGATGGAACAACAGAAGATCCAGATTCAGTGGATGACACACCAGAGGTGGAAGCACTGGAGTTGGCATACGATGATGGAACAACAGAAGATCCAGAAACAGTGGATGACACACCAGAGGTGGAGGCACTGGAGTTGGCGTACGATGATGGAACAACAGAAGATCCAGATTCAGTGGATGAGGTACCAGAGGTGGAGGCACTGGAGTTGGCGTACGATGATGGAACAACAGAAGATCCAGAAACAGTGGATGACACACCAGAGGTGGAGGCACTGGAGTTGGCATACGATGATGGAACAACAGAAGATCCAGATTCAGTGGATGACACACCAGAGGTGGAAACACTGGAGTTGACATACGATGATGGAATAACAGAAGATCCAGATTCAGTGGATGAGACACCAGAGGTGGAGGCACTGGAGTTGGCATACGATGATGGAACAACAGAAGATCCAGATTCAGTGGATGACACACCAGAGGTGGAAACACTGGAGTTGGCATACGATGATGGAACAACAGAAGATCCAGAAACAGTGGATGACACACCAGAGGTGGAAACACTGGAGTTGGCATACGATGATGGAACAACAGAAGATCCAGAAACAGTGGATGAGACACCAGAGGTGGAGGCACTGGAGTTGGCGTACGATGATGGAACAACAGAAGATCCAGATTCAGTGGATGAGACACCAGAGGTGGAGGCACTGGAGTTGGCATACGATGATGGAACAACAGAAGATCTGGATTCAGTGGATGACACACCAGAGGTGGAGGCACTGGAGTTGACATACGATGATGGAACAACAGAAGATCTGGATTCACTGGATGACACACCAGAGGTGGAGGCACTGGAGTTGGCATACGATGATGGAACAACAGACGATCCAGAAACAGTGGATGAGACACCAGAGGTGGAGGCACTGGAGTTGGCATACGATGATGGAACAACAGAAGATCCGGAAACAGTGGATGACACACCAGAGGTGGAGGCACTCGAGTTGGTGTAAGATGATGGAACAGCGGTCCTAGCAACTGTAGGTCCGGTAGATGAAGCAACATTCAAGGAACTTCTTGATATTGAAGGTATTGGAGGTGTTGATGTAGCATTTGTGATTGAAGTTGCTACAGTGAACTGGTTACTAAATAAATATTGAGATGATAGTTGCGTAGATGACATCGGGTATAAACCTGTTGAAAAGTCAGAATAAGGGATACTTATGTAAAACATTGTTTCTAAAGTTAGAGCACCAGTAATATGAGTTGTTACATATACAACCTCTGACACATTGTCATTGGAAGATTGCCCTAACGCTAAAGCAACATTTAGAAAGACTAAAAGTCCCAGGTACAACGAATAGAGGAAACTTTTCATATCGATGTTCGACTGGAAGGTTTTCTATTATGAGTTTTAAATTAGTTCTTCTGATATTTTGGTATACTTAAGATAATGGATTAGCTTTTTTGGTTTATGTCCAATTTTGTTTTTGTGGGATTCAATGGTATAGAATAGATGTTCTTTCTAGCTTTGGAACGCTTACTTTAAATATAAGCCTAAGATTGGAACCAAATTTGAAGTTGAGAAACACAATTAAGCTAATAAATAGGTAAGCAAAGTTGGAATCATTTAAAGTTAATCATTCAATGCATGGTATATGCGCTTCTATTCGCGGTCTTTCTGTGTAACAGGACCTGTGTCTCGAAAGATCTTCTTTAGCTTCTAGGTTAGCAACCTTTCTTGGCAAAAAAAAATGATAAATTTGATGCTGTCGATATTACTGTTCAGCAGACAGATATACGCACGGAAATAAGCAGTACGGCAACATCTATTCTTCATATTTGGAAGAAATAGACACCTGTAACATTACCGCTACGCTATGTAAGTACGTATTATTGTCCTTTTCTTGTGGATGCGTAAATTATTTTCAAAGAATATATTCCTTGTCAGTACTTAAGCGAAATTCAGCGCAACTATACTGTCCGCAGTGGTCGCGCTGGGGTTTCTTTAGGCACTTGAATCCCATATTTTCCAACCACTTGCAACAATAAATGGACAGTACCTTCCTATAAATTACTAGTTTGGTTTTTTCCTTGTTGTAGAAACTTTAAGTAAGATAAGCTCACGAAGAAGAAGTCTTTGTAGGACCTACACTTATGCGAGATCTCAAACAAACAGAAGCAGAGAGTTTCTCTTAGAGTTTCTCTCTTAACAAGGGTTTTACAAACATACAGGTAGCTTTGGGGCTGCATGAAAAAAAGGGTAAAGAACTAAAATAGGGCACATGATCTGAACTTAGAGGTGAAACACTCTCAGGACTTCGCAAACATTTTGTTTTGCATCAAATCAACTTTAAGGCTCGAACAATAATTGATCGTTGGTAAAATTAAAACCTTCAAAGTAGGTACTAAATTACATTAATTAGAAAAAACAAGCAGCAACTTAAAAGAACAAGATCAGGCACCAAATGTCGATCTTAGCGAACATAACCTGATCGGGAAAATTAGGGTAGAAACCATTGGTGCTAAAAGAAGATAATAGCTTATTATTGTATGGTCCTTCCTTGCCGCCTTTGCTAAACTGGCAACGAACGTTTTCATCTGCTTGATTTTTTTAGCGCAAAATCTTCGAGTGACCTTGCAGAAAACCCTTTCCTTTTGGATCCATTCTCAAATTTAGTTTGGAGATATTAGTTTAAAACATGTATAGCTTGTATGACTTCATCAGCGTATCATCCAAATTCCCTTACATGAGGCACTTTGTACAACATGAAGAGGACGGGCAGTCGTCTAATCTAATGTTCTCAGGTCTACAGGGTTTACTTTTTTTCAGGAAAGTAAGGAAACGTTAGAGAGTTGGGTAACTCATGATGACCACGTTAACACTATAGATAATTAAGAACAAAAACCTTGCCGCGGTCGCCCCAAGGTTAATAAATTTTAACAAAGTATGTTCGTCAAGGTGAAAAGCCTAGATACGGTATTTTTTAAAGAAAATTGGATGTCGTCCCAGTAGCGCTTGCAGGAATTGGCTTCAACGGTGGGAATCTTTCTGGTTTCGGAAGAGAAGCTTCCAGCAGTTTTCTCTGTGTGGTACTCAGTAAAGTAAGTTGGTTCTCCTATCTAGGTCGTACTTCAACGTACGTATAGTTTAGGCATCTGAAGGTGCAACAAGTGTACGACGAGGTTTGGTTTGCCTACTTAGTACGTACATATCCAAAGTGCTACTTACCATCTTCCACCTTCGAGGAAAGTGACTGAGAATTTTCCTTCCCGGAGAGGATTATAATACCGTATAATAAGCAAGTACGTCATGCAGGGGACCTAAAAGTTTAAAAGCATTTTCCTTTAAGTAATCAAATTCTAATGTAAATCTTTCCAAATCTGGTTGTTGCTTAGACGAGGGTGCCTGGGCCCCTGTACGTCCTATCATTTGACGGCCCGTGAAAAGTAACAAAATGTACGTACGTAAAGCACGGGGAGAGCCAAGCCGACAAGGCAGAAGGGTGAAAATTAAGATTTTCTCTCCCACCTATTGAAAACCCACAGTTTTGTCTTATCTTCTCAAACTTATTTTATGCCATTTCTATATAGTATTACATAAATACTAGCCCTCAATGAATATACGAGGGGATATATATTAATTAGCATAACATCGTTTGGTTGCACAGATATATAATTTCCTTTTATGGTTTAGTTGAGTAATTCGTTTGAGTTAGCAGCATATCTTCCTGCTGAGCTGTTAAATGCCTAATTAAAATATTGCTGTTTAGGTGTAACAACAATATTTATGAGTTGTCTTTAAATAGTAAATAAGTGTCTTTTTTATGTTTATAGTACATAAACCAAGTAAACAACTTTTACTCTTCAGGAAAATAAGGAAGAAAAGAAGGGAACCTTTGGCCTGGGAAAAGGGTCAATATAGAAGATTGAAGCTAAAAAACAAAATATTTTTGGACGTCAAGCAGAGAAATATTTTAAACAACTTTTTTTTATCTCGTCCCAACAATAACTAAAAAAATGAGGGCGGATAACCTTATATATACCTTGGACATTTCAAAACTTCCTTTGATTTGAACTACTTAGTTCTCAAAGGAATCAAATTTTCTCTGTTATCTATCTCGTTAACCTACGTACGCTTTTAAGATCCAGTAACAAACAATCAAAGGCGACGTGTCCAGAGGTGAGTTATGACTTATACTATAGTCGTATAGACTTTATTTATGTATATAGATTACCTAATGAAGTTGAACTATAGAGAAAACAGTTACACGTATTTTTTGGAAAGAATTTTGGGTGTAGCACACACAGTGTAGATTATATGTACTTAAACCTTACCATTTCGTAATTCATAAAAGCAAGTCGCTAAAGTATCTGTCAGTTGTTAGTGAAAACTTTGTCATTTCTATCAAGAAAAATTGAACTGCTATCTATCCAAAATTTAAAAATTCTGCAAAACTTTTTAATGCTACATGGTTGTCCTTCCTGCTCTGGTTGCTGCTGGTAACTTACCTATCCAATATATCTACATATCGGTTATTAAATTGGAAAGAAACCGATATACAAGTTGAAAACTGTCACACAATAACAGTCGCTGTTAAGAGATTTTCTCACAAAATAAGTATACCAATTTGTTGATATACTCTATCACAATATGTAAATACTACATTTGTATATCTCTGCCACGTAACTTAACTTTGGTCTTTATGTCTCAAATAAATACGTGATGACCCTAGTCATAATAAAATCCAAATAAGTATCCCGTATGCTCCACATAAAAAAATTTACCATAAAGGGACTCGTTATAGAAACTTTTTAATTCTGTACCTCATAATAGTAAACATAGTCCTTGATAACATAACATTATTTATTATATTACAGTTCAATTAGAAAACTGGTTTTTGTTTATTTTTCATAGGTTATATTCAAGTTTTCGAAAGTAAAACTTTGGAAAAAAAACTACTAGTTGAAAACTAAAAAATAAACAAAAAAAAATCCTAAGGTATTAATTCTAATAATCTTTGCAATGATGATGTTGCACTTGCACCACGGATCTCTCTGTCTCTCTGTGTGAAAGCTGGTGTGTAATTTTACGTGCCAACATTCCTGTTCATGTTGTTCTGTTTATCGGCGACTTAACGGTTACATAATAGTGTATACGCTGGTCCACTGTTGGTATATATTGTTATGTATTTACGTATTAAAGGGGAATCATTCTATGTTCAAAAGAAGAGATTCCCGATTGAGAATAACTAGTTATCTTAGAGAATATTGCACTTTAATATGATAATGATTGTGTAATTTTTTAAACATCCTATTTTAGAGTAACTAAATAGAGTAATTCGTATATGGATATGAAATTCCGGAATGGTTCTTTCCTTAAACATAGATCAGAATTACGACATAACTTCAGAGGTTTTCTTTCATTCTTTGTTCCCTCTTGAAGCATTATTTTCCCAGGCTATTCTTTATACCTGCAATATCACATTCTAATCTTCCACTTATGTTTTCGGCACTGCAGTTCCGGCCACCACATGATCACTCACACAAGGTCCATCTCCTATTCCAAAGGTGGAGCCGGATGAATAATAAGGGTATTAAATTGTTTTCGTTCTTATCGGAAAGAAGTACTGCTCAAATAAGAAGTAGTCCATACGAAACAACATTTATACAGTTTGTAACGCTCGGATTATTATAAAGATAAGTTGAGCGTGGACTGGCCTAAATAGCTCAGTGTAAATCATATCCTCGGTATAAATGACTCATAGTTTATTGCAGTAGCCTACCTAAATATTTTGTAAAGCCTGTAAAAGATGTAGAAGATTAAAATGTAGCTTTTGTAACAGCACATTTCGCTAGAGCCTTATATTTCATAATCTTTCGTAAATGAATTCAAGCCATGTAATTCAGTCAAATGTCTCATTGTTGGTCTTCCATGTGGACAGTTCCATGGTTTTTTCAAGTCACTTAAATTATGAACGATTGTAGTCATAGCCTTCTTAGTAAGTGGTTTGCCAACCATAACACTACTTCTGCAGGCTCTCATTGCAAACAATTTCCTATACTTAGAACATCTTAAATCCTCAGTATTTAATCCCGCATTCTCTCTAATTGCATGTATTAATTCATTAAAATCATCTATATTAATCATTGTCTGTTTAGATACGGGCAAAGCTACTATTTTAATCTTTTGTCCCTGAGATGCATTTTTATCAATTATTAACTTAAACCCGTTTTTTTCGAAAGTTGAATGGTTATCAATGACGATCAGTTCATCGATAATACTTAATTCCACAGGTTGAGGGACGATTAACCGTTGTGATTTAAAAGTTGTAATCTTCTGTAACCGTTCAAAATTATATTTTTCGTCAGCTGCATGTTGATCGATAACAAACAAATCATAATCATTTCCAATTTTCCTAGTAACGATAATGAAGCCCAAATTGAATTGTCCAACAATTTTCATTTTCTTGAAGTCCTCTTTTTTAACCATCAATGTTAAATATTGGTCTCCTTCTCCGATATTTTTCATTCCTGTTGCAGGTTCAGCACTAACTAAATTATCGCGCTTCTTTTGAGAGAAAACCGAAACTACCTTTAATTCTTTTCTGATTCTTTCCATAAGATTACGAACCCGCAGACAAACGATCCTACTGCTGGCCTTAGATGGTTTTGTATACTTGTTATCGGTAAATGATCTATGTCTAATATGTTCTTTCAAAGGGGGTGGTAATTGAAACCTGACTCTTTTCTCAATTTTCTCTAAGTTTACGTCTATTTCATCTGATAAGTCATTATTGCTAAACTTGTTATCTGTATTAATTTCGCAGCTTGACAAGTCGTCATCTTTCCCAGAGAAAACTAGATCTTTGTTCGCCAATTTCGCATTACTCTTAAACGTATCATCCTCTATTTTTACAACAACTAATTCTTCCTCATCATTCAAATTGCGGTATGAAATGTCAGTGGATGGTTTTGAAATTACACAGCTTTTGACATTTTCTTTACCCTTTTCTTTTAGAAATTTGGTTATGGAATCAGCGGTAGCATATTTTTCATTTTCTTTAGTAGATTCTAATCTCCGTTTCTTTGCGATTCTTGATTGGTGATTTTTTAAAATAGATTGTTGCTTGGGTAAGACTAAATCCTGATTATCAAAATATTCATACAATCGTATCTTTAATTCTTCTAAGACATACTTTTCATTTTGTAGAAATACTATCCTTTTATCGGGCGTAACATTTACATCAATTACCTGTGGAGGAATGACCAGGTTTAAGAAAATGGATGGAAATTGAGCATTATTGAATTGCCTATAAATATCATTACAACATTTTGATAATTGTGGGTATTCGATAGGTCTTTTATTGATATAGAAAAACTGCCTATCTTTTGAATTTCGACCGCAGCCTAGGGAATGTTTTGATATATAACCTTTAACTTGAATTGTATAATCCAAGTTAAGGAAAGTGGTGTCGTTAACATATTTTTTCATCATATCTTTTTTGAGAGGGTTCAAATCGAGAGCTAAATCTAGTACATCTAAACCATATGTACTACTTGGACCAAAAATGCTCAAAACTTTTTTCGGTATGCTTGGAGCAAGTGGTGTTGACAATACGGAAGTCTTCCTTCCCTTAGCAGAAACATTCCAAACTGAAAATTTGATATTCTCTTGAATAATTGCATAGCCTTGTAATAGGGATATACATTTGGTAAACTGTCTCCTGCAAGTCCTTATAAATTCCTTTCTTCTCACTGGTAAGTTTTCAAACAATTTAGAGATTTGAATGGTAGTTCCAGCATTACGGGATGTAATCGTTCGTGAATTTAATTTACCTGATCTGTCATATTCTAACCTATCCGCCTTCGGTGGGTCAGATGTAGTGGTCACTATTAACTTTGCAATCCCACAAAGTGATGACAATGCTTCACCTCTAAATCCCAGTGACTGTATATGCAATACATCATCAAATGTGGAAATTTTAGATGTATAATGTTTCAAAGCTAAAAACTCATAGTTTTCTGGAGTAATTCCATCTCCATTATCAGAACATTCAATGGATTCTATCCCATAGTTTTTAAAGATGATGTCTATTTGAGTGGCATGGGCATCAATGCTGTTATCCACCAATTCTTTAACCGCGGTGACCAAGTCAATGATTATTTGTCCTGAAGTTATCTTATGAACATCTTTTGACCCGATAGGAGTAATTTTTTTGGTCATGCCTAACGTTATGACAATCTACTATTGAATACACCTAAGTCCAAGAAATCCAGAGGAAAGTATGTATTGTTTCAAATGAATTTTGTTTCTTCATGTATCGATGCTGAAAATTGGAAGATCATGTATCGTATGTATGTACAGTTCTTCTTGCCCTGCGCGCTTTCTCCAGAGGCGTCTCAACTTTGGTGATGAATAACATCAGAAAGTTGTACTTGTGAAGAGAGAGTAGATGATTGATGGACTGTTCTTATATAGTTACCAGATTAATGTAGAAGAGACCGCCTTTGATGAATATTTATTCGATAACTATTGAAGCATATATCTGTTAGCGTTTAAATATTTACAGCAAAGAATAAATAATTATTAAATTTTCTTAAAAAGTTCTAGATAACGAATATATGATTTGATATTATTCTTGGTTGTAGGTGGCAGTACAGGGACTCACTAGAACAGGAAATTGGGGAAGTAGCTGAGACATATCAATTCAATTTCATTAACTTCTTAAAGTTCTCATAACATAAATATCCAATGGACACTGCAGGACACACTTTTGCCAACGTTGGAACTAACCCTTTATACAGACCAGGTATCCCTTCTCTTTGGATTGTTTTGGTAAAGACATCCCTGAAGCCGGTATACAAATAAGGATGTGCAAAAGTTGCTTGCGTTTGTAGTCTTGTTCTAAGGAGATTAATTGGATAGACTGCAGTAGCTCCTACTGACCCACTTATTGCACCCATTGGTAATACTTGTAAATAACTTAAATCTACTTTGTCCTCTGGAACATTTAATGATTTGGATTTTCGCTTAATATACCATTTTTTCAAAGCTGAAAATGTTCCTAAATCCAGTGCTGCATAAGGGAAAATACCCACAGCACCTACAATAGCTCCCTTATAAAACATTCCTAGTCCACCTTCTTTATACATATTACTTGCCGTTGCAAATAGTAACTGATTCCCTTTCAATTTACAATCCAAAGGTGCACATTGGATTCGGAACTTTAATGTATCAATAGGATAAATAGATATTTGCGACACCATTCCTGCTAAACCACCCGCTATGTAAGTATGGAATCTCGAAAGATCGTCAACATTTTTATTCCCATTGAAATTAGACATGGCTCTTTTAACTAATTCAAAAGTACCAAATTTGATTGAACTTTCAGGGCAAACTTTAAAGACACTTAACCCATTCCCCACGTAAAATGCTCTTACGCCACCTTGTCGATATAATGTCGTGATGGCCTTTGTGATAGGTGATCGTAATTTATTTAAATTAGCTTTTGGATTTTTAGCTAAAACAGTCGCTTTTGAATTCAATAACGTAGAGGATAAATCTGTTCTTGCAATTAGAAACACTTTAATTCTATCAAATGGAGCTGTAGCTGTACGTGATATCACACCGGAAAGCCCACCGGCAATAAAATATCCAAATCCTTTTACAAAATCATTAATCAAAGTCATATCTCCTTCAGAAGATAGCTCAACATCTTCATTAAATAAGTAAAAATACGAATAAGCCGTCTTTAGCCGGGAGCCTCCTTCTCTGGGCATCAATAACAGGAAATCTCGCCATTGGTTGTATGTGATATATAATTGGTCACGATCTTCAAACCTAATGCTGTTATCCCCAGTACAACTTACCTCTTCCTTGTTTTCAATGTTGTCGTTGCTTTCCAATTTTTTATAAAATGCCCAATGAATGAAATTATTAAATCTTGACGGTGAATTCTTAATATTATAAGTATTTGGAGAAGCTGCTGCTGCTGATGATTTATTACCAATATCTGCATTCTTTATATCTAATTTTGAAAGATAGTTTGAGACATCAGATGGTTTAATCTTACCGTCATGGTCCAAATCAATATTTTGAAAGCCCTCTTCGATCTGAGATTCAGCTACGGTTACATATTTCATGAAGTCATTATAATCAACAACATTGTCATTATTTGAATCCATCGCAGTGAACAAAAACCTTATTGCTTCATCATTAGATTTCAAAGGATGGTTGGAATCCTGGAAAGCTTTACGCAAAGTGGAATAATCGAATTTCCCTTCATTATGGATATCTAACTGTTTGAATATTGACTTGTATCGCAGTTTTTGATTAGTGGTGTCTTTTATCGGCGGTTGTTCCGGTATCATCTATAATGGGTACGGTGTTGATCTAACCAGCGTAAAATACTTAAAATATGCAACTATAATTTGGCAGCAATGAGTTAGGGATTGAAATCATCCAAATTTTGGTTTTAATTTACCGTTGCTATTCAAAGATGTTATGTTCTTGACACTACGGTTCGTGTAAATATATATTGTTTCATTCTTTTATTTCAATTGGATAAAAATATAGAAAAATGCATCGCGAAATGCCACTATGGCACTCTTAGAAGACACTCAAACGATTAACTGGCCAGTGCTTTAGAGGAATGATATATATAATCGAATCTGATGCTTGATGTACGTGTAATATTTATTCTTCCAACTAGAAATATTAATTCAATATTATATACTTGTTTAGAGTGAGTTATTTTATTTATTTTCCAATGTCGTTGTACAGCATTGAAGAGAAGTCAAACACCTAGTTTATCAGCAGCATCCCAAACCGATATTACAACCAAAAGGTTTGAAGTGTCTCTAATAATATCTAAATAAAACGACTGTTTTCTCCTCTTGCGCCTTTATGTGATACGCCGGCGGTAGTCCTTACAGATCTTCATTTTCTGTCAGATATTATCAGCACAGGTTCAAACATGTTATGCTAGGTATCTTCTTTCGAATTAGGCAATCACGGTCATGGCCCCTCTATCAGCTTCTTATTTCTTCTTTTTATTTCCTCGTATCTCTTCAAGAGTATGTCCATTCTCTTCTGTAGAGTCTTCAACTTATCTAGGGGTTTCCTCAATAATTCTTTCTCATAAAGTATCCGATGTTCTTTCTTCAAAGAATCTCGAATCTTCTTTACAGACAATATTAAAAAAGCTTCTGATTCTCTTAGTTGATTGATGGAATGATACAATTCGTCTAAATCTGACGAGAGAACAGAGTAAACACACAGCTCGACTGGATGAACTCCGCTGACTGTACGTTCTTCCATCTGCCTCAGACACCCTTGTTTATCGGTAAATTAGTTTGTTACGAAAGTTCTGTATCTTCTATCATTTACTTTGTCTATCTCATATGCTTCTATAATGATAGCGTAGTATTCACATTTCAATAGTTGTGTCTTCGTAAAATTGTAGACGAATTACAGAAGCTTGGTTAGTGGACAATTCATTGTAAAGACAGCAAATGGGAACAACTTTTGTCTTACAAAACGACAAAGGAATGCACCTACATGAAGACTTTACATCAGAATATAATACAGATGGCTGAAATGAAAATCGCTTGTATTTCAAGTTTTTGTCTTGTCTATATACGATTTCTTAATGTAGTTAAATATCTTGCTCGTCATCTAACAAAATGAAGTACGAACCGTGAATTTTTAAGTTTTTAATGTATCTATAGTATAGTCTATAAACTAGTATCAGAGTATTTTCTAATGTTCAGAAATGTACTGAGCCAGTAAGCTTCTTTTCGACACCTTTCACAATACCGGTTCTCAACCTTACTTGTCCTTCATCCATCATCTTACCGATCGTTACCACACTTGTATTCAGAACAGTAGTACCTGCCCTTATCCCAGTATCGATACCCTTCTGAGCAAGATCTCCAATATTATTCTTAGATCGTTTTTGAACCCCTAAAGTATATCGTGGGCTAAAGGTGAATTCAAGTTGTAAGAAACCACCTTTGTCTTCTTTTTCAGTAACAATTGGAACTTCTAATTTCGTCAATGCTGCTGGATCAATCTGAGATAGGGGCAACATTGCCCATCCTAATAGATCATTCGAAAGTGCGCCATCCCAATCTACAACTTTGAACTTTATAAATGTATTGACTCGGTCATTGATTTGTAATGTTGTGGACTCATTCCAAACTGGATTCAATGTCTTTTTCGAAATTTTGGTCTTGAAAAATGATTTTTCATTATTATTCAGATATAATTTGACATAAGGATCAGAATATCCATTCCTGTCACCTGCTATCAGGTCATTAGCTCCCTTAATAGTAATAGTCAAATCACCGGTATTCGTTATTAAATCTGAAAGTGGTAACTTCGTAACATGCAATGGGAAGTATGACACTTGGACCATCAATTTGGCAGTTGATATCCCTGAAAGATTCAATATACATGGTTCTCTATAACAATTGTTTATCAATTCAATAGTAGGAATTACAAATTCACTAATACCCACTTCAGCTTTGTTTAGACTTTTATTTTTAACAACTTTGAATGTTGTAACAGACCATTCTAGTTCTTTGATCGTTGCTTCACCTATCCAACCTGTTTTAATAGTTCTGATGGAACATTTCGGACTGATTATACTGGCATGACCAAGTGAATCCAAAAATGTTTGCACATAAAGACCGGGGAATGGTAATTCACCGCCTTGAACAGAAATGGTTAAGATTCCTGAAGGATATTGTATCAATTCATTTAAATCCAATTTCATCTTATTACTGAATATATCTTCTAATTCATGGATTTCACACTCTTCATCCAATATTCTTTCCTTTAGTTCCTTGGATTCGGTTAGAGGATCAAGTGATGCTTTCTTTTGCAACAACTGTCTTCTCCTTTCCCTCACTTTCTCAAGATCTTCGATTTCTTCGCGAGTTAAAATCGGTAATGACGGATAAAAGGAAATATAGTATGTAATTTCCCCACTAAGCCCTTTACGAGTAGTTAATTGTGAGCTTATAGCATTTTCATTAATGAACTCTTCGTATCTGTCATCATCCCCTTTTCGTAGTAGTCCACGTGGTGATATTTCTAATTGCCCCAATGAACGATCTCCCCCAATCAACCTAGAATCCATACATTCAAGAAGTATCTTTTGATTAGGCGAAGTAATTGCCACATATATTGCTTGATTCCATATTGGGTTTAATTCATTTAACAGCTCATTTGTTCTACCAATCTCCAGATCATTAGTTAGAACTCTCGTGTAAGGATTAACCTCCATTATTTTATCCACATTATTGGTGAACTTTGCCTTATTAATCAATATACGGACAGTACCAATTGGTGCTGTATATATGGTGCCCTTCCCATATAAACCTAACTCTACCGGTTTCCAGTATGTCATAATTTTCAAATCGCCCACACCGTTTTTCAAAGGTATGATATCTTTACTCATACTAGTTCTATCAATTAACGCATTTAGATTTTGTACCGAAGAAGAGATAATTTGACTTTTTTTATCTTTGATAACAAACTTGCATCTAGTCATACTTCTATCAAGAATGATGGACTCATACTGTGATTTCCATCGCCAATTATCCACACCAGATACCTTCTTTGTAGTGAAGACCTTCTTGGCATTGATGTAGAGCTCAACGTATGTATCGAACTTTTTCTCAATTTCGTTGATTAACCTACTTTCTTGGATAACTATCTTTGCTAACCCAGTATTTAAATCAGGGATTTCTTCAACCTTCCCGTTTGGCAACTTCTTTTGTTCTAAGACTGGACGGAAATGTAAATCAAAGTGTAAATACCCAATAGATTTAGAGTTTTTCAAAATGGGACTCTTTAAACGTTTCTGATGAGGTCGATGACGTAAAGAATTTAAATTGAATTCAATGCCACCTAAATTTTTATCTTTCAATGTTTTGTGTTTGTCAAAAAGTATGACTGATAATGGTTCTGTAAATGATTTGATCGGTATATGGACGACTTCGTGCCATATTGGGCTATTTGGATCTTTAGAAGCTGATGTTTTAGCTATGACTCGGTTCGAAAAAAGAAATGAGACATATGGATGCCCTGGTTTTCCTAAGAGCTCGCCAAAATTTCTCTTGAAGCCTTTCACAGCTTTAACATTAATTTCCAGAATACCAATAGAGGTTGCCGAACCAGAGAGTAACTGTGGTAAGTTTAATTGTAATGAAAATGGAGGAAGCAATATTTCCGACATATATTTGTAAGCCATTTTGTTTGCCAGAGTTAGAAAACCCGGTAGAGTCAGAAGATCCATATTGAAAACAGATATATTAAATAATGATGCAATAAAATCTACATTTGGTACTTTCAATAATTGAATATTGATTGTTTCTATAATAGGTAATGCTGCCATCAATTGAAATTTTAACCTTGCCTTTATGTCAATTGCAAGGTCAGAAAGTGTCATTGGTAGTATAACCCCCATTACATTGATCTTCAGTAGCACTTTTGAATTTACGAAATTTCTAACTTGCCTTGCATTCATATCAGCTTGGTCATGCGGTGTAAAGGATACATTCCAATCCATAACTACGACATCTAAATGTGTATTTTGTAATGTTTTTACATACCCAATCCTAGGAGGTTTTATTCCCAATGTGAATTCGTCAATCCATATAGCCTTTATCCATTTTGGGATAGACATATTTGAAGCCAACTGTCCGTTGACCTGCGTAACTATTTTCTGAGACAAGGATGGTTCTAAAATAGGCCAATACTTTACGAATAACAAGTTCGCCCATTCGACAGATTCGTAATCGTCTTCTATTTTTTCAACAGCTGATTCCTTCTCGATGAGTTCCCTAATACTGGACCTATAACCCTTAATTAATGCTCTATAAACCAATGCTGCGGCAACAGCAATTAAATAGACTGGTGCAAACGAGAATTTGAAGTACCCTAAAAGAAATGAAGAAAATCCAGCAATTATAAAGAGCAGTATTGGATGGTACCATTTACCGTAGAATTTATCAGGAATAATATTATCTAAGAAAGTGTCCTCATTTAACTCAAATAGCGAATCATATTCCCCTAGAGAGTCAACTTCCTCCCACCCCCCTATCTGTTTCCAACCGACATAGGACGCTACTCTACTAAAATGAGATTGGTTTACAGTAGAAGTCATCGGTGGTTTATTATAAGCCGCAACACCTTCAGAACTTTCTTCTTTGACCTCGATAGTAGACAGATTCCCAGGGATCAACTCTGCTTTAGTGTTCGACGGAGCACTTTGCTTTTTGTAGTCATTAGGTGACATGGTTTAGTTCACCTATCCCTTAGCCTTTCAGCGAGCGAGTGAATAAATGACCAGTGGATAACTTAAGGGTTTCTTTCAAGAGTTCTCATCTCATCGCTACCTAATTTATATTTTATGTAGTGTAGACTAAGGTATGCTTTTCTGTTTTGAATTTCTCGAAGAAAAAACCTTCGCGAAACCGTCAACTTAAATTGCGGTGAAGTAAGGGAATTAATTCTCAACGTCACAGTAACATCTATAAAATGCGGCAGTTGCATCAACAAGAATGCAGACTTGGCAAATGTATAGCACTATAAGATGTCTTACATAACCCGTTCGAAAATATCGTATTCGATTTCTGTCTTTCAGAATAGCAGGCTGATAGGTATTAATAATGTAGATAGAAAATGTAGAAAAATAATTAAATAGTTCAAAAATTACGGGAACCCTCTATCAATTGAAATCCCCATCAAAAGATTCATCGGAATCAGCTGGCTCATCCTCTTCAACAAAACTATCATCAGATAATTCGATTGGTTCTACGTATGACTTTTTCGGAGTAACAGCGCGGGTTACTCTTTGTCTTCTGGGCATTACCACTTCTTCCTCTTCATCACTATCGGAGTTTCCAGCTTGATCAACTATTTCTAAATCGCTTTCGTCGCTCAGTTCAAAAGTTTTAGGTGTCTTTGGTACTTTGGGTGCAGGCGCTTTCTTAGCAGCCTGTTTCTTTACCACTGGTTTTTCCTTTATTGGTGTAGGTTCCTTAGTCCCAGTTTCGGTTGCTAGCTCTGTTAGTGACGCATTCTCATCAACGTTATCGAATGCCTTGGTCAGTTTCTTAAACTTGTCAGAAAATGCGCTCATGGAGTCCTTGGGTTCTTCTTGTCCGAGAACATCAGGAGAAGCTGGCGACATCGAAGTACGAGTACGACCTTCTTTCTTAATCATTTGTAAGGATGGCGATGTGGTTAATAAAGGTGTTTCTGATTTAACCTTTGTTATTCGTTTAGATTTTACGACTGCCTTAGGTTCCAGTAGAGTTCTTTTAAAATTCAAATCTTCTAGTTTAGTCTTACTTATCGCCTTTTTAGCCGTTTTCGTTTTCTTAGCAGGTGTATAGTCATCAGAATCCGCATTTTTTCTTTTACGTTTTCCTTTAGTCTTAGAACCACTGGCTTCAGAACCATTTCTATATTCTTCATCCAGAACAAGGAATTCTTCGTAGGATTTCATGAAGTCGTCCAAGTCAATATTCCATAGATCGGAGGCAGATAATTTTAACAAATCCTCTAATTCTATCTCCCTTTCTTTTTTTTGTTTCAATAATTGTTCATACCTTTCTTTAGTTAAAGACCAGATACGCATACCTAAAAGATATTCAAATGTACCGTAAGCTTCTTCAGGTCCATTAATAATTGCATCATCTGTAAGCACATCTTCATCATTGTCTATTTCTTCAGCTTCCTCATCCTCTTCAATCAATTCCTCAACTTTCTGGGCAATTGAACCATAATATGGCTTCCCATCTTTATTAATTCTTGGAAAGCCAAACTCTTCTAATTCTTTAATAATATTCTTACGTGGTTTGTTAGTCACAATGAGTTCTCTCTCAATGATCATCTTAATAAATTTAACTTGAAATGATAATTTTTCAACTTCCCATTGTAATCTCTCACTCATGAAATCTTTTCTTTTTTGATAGTATTCCAACCTAACGTAGAAAAATTCCGTTAGAATGTCAAACACACTTTCATACTTCTTTATCTTACCTCTTGGATCGAAAGCTACCATATTCATTAAACTTATAGGGGAAATCAATCTGAATCTTTCGTAGAAACCAATTTTCCTAGTCTTTTCCATTTCTTCTGGTGTCAGTTTGATAATGAACTTGATGTCATTCCCATGCTGTTCCTCCATGTCTTTAATCCAAGGTTTTGTCCTTTCATTCCCACTAATACCTAGTAACAAGTATTCCTTAATAGTTGACGTCCAAGTTTTTGCAGGCAGCTCTGTAATTTCCAATGTGTTTGGACCAATTTGTTCAATCCTACCATACATTCTGTAACGCTGATGTTCAACCTTTTCAACTGAACCACCCCAACCTTTAAACCATGGCATCATATTTTCAAGCTCTTCACCATTCATTAAATGTCTTAAGTTCTTCACGATATCAAGTGGATTGAATGGAGGAATATTAGTACTCCAACCAGTACCAATACCTTCAGCACCATTTACCAAAATCATTGGTAGAACTGGTAGATACCATTCTGGTTCAACGGTGGTTTCATCGTCTTGTACATATTTGAATAAAGGATCATCAGAGGGATGGAAAATTTTTCTTGTAATTTTACTTAATTCTGTGAAAATATATCTTGCAGCTGCAGCATCTTTACCACCAGTAGCTCTTGTACCGAAAGCACCATTAGGCTTCAATAAATTAATATTATTAGATCCAACAAAGTTTTGAGCTAAACCAATAATGGTCATAGCTAATGATTGTTCACCATGATGGTATGCACTACATTCTGCAACATATGGTGCTAATTGGGCAACTTTAATTTCTGATCTTAAATTACGTTTGAAACAACCAAATAAAACTTTTCTTTGCCCTGGTTTGAAACCATCAAGGACGCTTGGAATAGATCTAATGTTATCTGCTAAAGAAAACAAAATTAATTCTTTATTGATGAAGTCACTAATTGGAATTTCAGATATTTTTGGATCTAAGACAGTACCAGGTTCGTATAGTCTTAACCATTCTTTTCTATCATCTGCTTTCTTTTTCGAAAAAGCCAAATCAATCAAATCTTTATCATGACCTTGTAATGCGTGGAAAGTTTTCAGATGTTTGTCAAGATCTTTGAAATATTCTCGCACTTCTTGACCAGATGAGGTACCCAAACCCTTGTAATACTTTTGCTTCCAAGTATAGTTCTGTGCTTCTTCTGCTCTCCATTGTTCATAATCTGGCATATTATAGAAGGCAATAACTTGTCTGGATGGCTTAGTTACAGTAACTTTGATAATGGGTGTAATAAATTCCACCAAAAACCCTGGGATATCCAACAAACCTGGGAAGGAACTCTCCAGGAAATTAATTATCAAACCTTTAATATGAGAACCATCATGATCTTGATCTGTCATGATCATAAGATGACCGTATCGTAATGATTTAGTATCTTCGTATTTCTTTTTATGTTGTAACCCCATAATTTTCTTAATAGCTTGGATTTCTGCATTTTTTAGGATTTGGTCTGCACTTGCTTCTCTGACATTAAGCATTTTACCACGAAGAGGATAGCAGCCATAAAAATCTCTACCAACAACGGCAAGACCTGCAACAGCTAATGACAAGGCAGAATCCCCTTCAGTCAAGATCAATGTACATTTATAACCATCTTTGGTACCTGCCTTATTAGCATCTTCTAGCTTAGGATAATCAGTAATTCTACTTTTCCTGGTACCATCAGATTTTTTCAAGGCATTAGTTTCATTCTCGTCAACAATTTCTGAGATCTTTGTGGCAAAATCAGTTTTCATTATTTTATTCACAAAATCATCGGAAATTAAACATTTGGAACCAAAATCTTTAACTCTTGTAGTCATTTGTTCCTTAGTTTGTGATGTGAAAGCTGGGTTTTGGATTAAACAATTAATGAATATAAACATGTTATTTTTTATTTGGAATGGTTTGATATTCTTCTTTTTCTTCTTCTTCAAAATATCTGACACTTTCCTAACGATTTGATCTGTAATATAATTAACGTGTGTCCCACCAGTAGTTGTAGCAATTGAGTTTACGAACGAGATTTGTTGGAAAGAAATATCAGATACTGCGAACGCTACTTCCCAGGATTCATTAACTCTTTCATAGAGAATTGGTGGAGTATTTGATTGAATACTTGCATCCTCACCATTATCTAATTGTCGGCTTTTCTCTGATGAATTTAAATATAATTCAACATAGTTTTTAAAGTTTCTAATTTTCAATGATTTACCATCTAAATAAACATTAACGTTACTAACAGAACCTCCAATATCGTAAACACGACGGCGCATAACCCCAAGAATATCTTTATCCAGTTCCTCCATATTAAACCTGGAAAGATCAGGTTTGAAGGATACCTTTGTATACGATTGACCTTTCGAATAAGGAGTTATCTTAGGAGGATGACATGTATTCATATTATTTTCCCATTTTTGGACATATTTCTTCCCAAGTATTGGATCTGCAGTCTCCAATATGAATTCTGTAGAGAAAATATTACAAAGTTTAGCACCATACCCATTTCTACCACCAGTGACTTTCTTTTCTTTATCATCATAATTAGAAGAAGTTAACAGATGGCCAAAAATTAATTCTGGGATATGAATTTTCTCCTTTTGATGTATTTCGATAGGAATCCCCTTCCCATCATTCTTGACCTCGATTAAATTCTCTTCTGGTCTAATGTTAACGTCTATTCTCTTCATAGTAGGGTCACGAACTTTATTATCTGCAGCGTTGACTACGATTTCATCGAAAATCTTAAAAAGACCAGGAACGATCTTGACGTGTTTCTCCATCATACAATCTGTTTCATCGTCATAAATCCATTGTTCTTGTTCTTGGATTTCAACAGAACCAATATATGTATCAGGTCTTTTAAGAATATGTTCTAACTGAGATATCTTCTGGTATCTCTCTGAAGCTGTTTTTTCTTTAGTGGTCATCTTGAGAGAGAGAAACAAACGAATGAAACAACTTCTTCGATAAGATCTACAGCAGTATACCTTTAAAGTAGGAATACCTGCCTTGATGAATATCTTAATCAGTTTTGAACGAAGTAAAATACTATTGAAGATCAATAGTTTTTAGTTGAACTATTTGTTTTTATTCTGATCAAAATTAGATATTTGCCATCGCGTAAAGTTGTTTACGCGTCACGAAACAAATCCTGGTTCGGGCTCTTGACAGCGCTATAACGACCAGTCGTTATTCTCTTTTACTATTACTGCTTTTCCTTCTATAATATGATTGAATATAAATTATGCTGATTCAATTTTATAAATTCTAATTTGGATAACTAATGTCATATCATCTTTATATATATCAGAGTTACTGGTAATCGATAGCCACGCTTAGGTATATGTCTATCCACCCGTGAAGATTCTTCCAATAGTTACGGAATAGCAAGTAAAATCATTAACGTTTTTGTCTCATCCTCACTTTTCTCCTACAGAATTGTGCAGCAGTTTTGACCTGGATCCTTATTTACAAGAAGACTTGTCCTAGTTGCCAATTCAAATACATCATCCACACCCGCTCCCGTCAGTGCACTACATTCCAGATATTTTTTTGCTCCGACCAGCCTGGCAACATGTTGTGCATCTTCGGGCCTTACCATTTTCTTATTACTTGTCCCATTTCCTTGTTCTCTTAAATCTCCTTTCAATCCAACCAGTATTATTGGTGCATCGGGACAATATCGTAAGACTTCCTCAGCCCATTTCGTCCTTGCGTTCTCCAATGATTCTATATCATCCACAGCAAACCCAACCAAAATAATATCTGCGTTAGAATAAGAAAATGGCCGTAACCGTTCATATTCTTCTTGACCTGCTGTATCCCATAACGTTAGCGATACTTTGATCCCATCCACTCTACAATCTGTAACATAATTTTCAAACACCGTGGGATGATACTCCTGCGGGAATTCTCCTAATGTGAAAACATATAGTAACGATGTCTTACCACAACATCCATCTCCTACAATAACTAGTTTTCTTCGAATTGCTTTCTCCGGCATAATATTACCTTCTATTTCAAATCGCAGTGGAAACGTTTCTGATAGTCCTTTACCTAACAGACCTATCGGTATCTATATCTGACCTACTATATCGATCAGTTTATCAAAGGGTTTACTTCTTCTGCTTCTTCTGGATCAAGTTATTTTGGAAGTGGCATAACATAAGCCTCCTTTACATATTTGTACGTAGATGGATTCTTATAACGTCAAGCTTTTTTCACCTTTTTACGACAATTTATAGGTAAGGCCCGAGAAAGAAAAATGCCTACGTAGAAAGAAGAACAAAGGCTGTTGCTGAAGAAACACTGGGAAGGCAATACAATAGATATAATATGATCTTGTTAACGTCTAGTTAGAATAATACTAAATATCGATGTGACAAAAATTTAATAGAACTTAATATAGTAGTAATATAATATATATTCATGTAAGCGGATGATATTTCTATAAACAAGGCCGTTTTAAACATTAGATGGTATTCCATTTGCTGACTGCGATGATGTACTTGTAGTATTGGATGATGATATAGTATTGTTTGCATTCAAATCCATCATTAATGGTCCTTGATTGAAAGGATCTATGTTCCCACCTGTTGCACTATTAGTACCCAAATTGAAACCAATACTATTCAACAAACTTGAAGATTGCCTTGCCATACGTTGTTGGGGACCCAACATTTTAACATGTGTAGCTAAGCCTGTATTGTTGGGTAATAAATCTGCATTATATGTAATACGCATGTCCCATAATGCCTTAATTAATGATGGATAGTCTAATCCTTCGCCCAGTAGATTTTGATATAGGATATCGATCGAAACGTACTGGGTAGTTAAATCTCTTCCTGCAATCATCAAATAGTTATTATAAATGTTTTCAAAAAGGTTTGAACCATTATTACTTCTTACAGTGGAATACGCCTGTGGATCTAATAATGAAGATGTAGTTACACCAGCTCCCGGAGCGGTAGTGCTTTTAGATATTCCACTATTAGGGAATGAACTATTCCAAATATTAGAAGTTAAGAAGCTTGGGGATTCACTATTCTGTGGAATACCAGCAAGTTGTGATGGTGTATCAACATGAATATCATTTCTGATGCTGGGTGGCATTATTCCCAATCCATGTGAAGATGAAACACTATCGAGTAGTATATTCGTTGTAGCAATTCCTGATGAATGTGTATTCAAACTATTGTTCATAGCAGGTGTGGCAGACCCCCAAATTGAACTTCTGTGAGACAGTGAAGAATTCATATTTTGCATGGAAGGTAATGTGTTTACATCGGTTAGGTTTGACGATGTTGATGCAGGAGTTAAGGGATGGTTTATTTCTAGCTGGGTACTAGCGGTATTAGGTGTTGCAGTTGTATTCCATAACGAAGTTTGTTTGAAGCCAGAAGATGTAGAAGCTGAAGCGGTTGGAACAAAATTTGGATCATCTATACCAGCAGACGACAATATGTTTGTCAATGATTGCAGTTCATCAGCAAATGATTTTCTATGATTTTCTCCTACTGGCGGGAAGGTTGTTGGGTTGTGTTGTTGTGATTGTGAATGTGATTGTGGTTGTAAATAAGTTTGAGCTGACATATCATTACCTGATGTTTGCATTGCATTCAATATCGATTGCTGCTGTTGCTGTTGTTGTTGGGGATGATTCATTACAGAATTCCAGTTTGGCAAGGCATACGACTGAGGTATCAATCCTAATGGGCCCGACATTTGGTGCATTTGGAAAGGTTGCTGTTGCTGTTGCTGCTGCATTTGTGATGGCATCGGATGCATGGAATATATATTATCAAATGACATCTGCCCTTGTTGCGAGGAGATATTGGGCGCGAACATACCATTTGTTGGTAATTGTGGTTTCAATGTCTCGAAATCGGAATCCTGCTTTTTCAATGTTTCCGTTGATAATTTGTTATTATGAAGAGGATTCACTAAATCATTTAGATGTGATGGTGACACAGATTTTGAATTTGAAGCTGTTGCAGCATTGACGATTTGCAGAATATCGTCTGAAACTGATTGATATCCAGTGGAAATGGAAGTGTTGTTAGCAATTCGAAAATTTGAAGCTTGAATAGTAGTGTTTACATCTTTTGTAGAACTGGATGAAGATACATTTTGAGGAGAAGTTTGACTTAAAACAATCGGCCCTGTGAATGCCGTTGGCGGAAGTGCGTTACTTTTTGAACTTTTAGATTTTGCTTGTTGTTGCGATGCTTTTTCTTTCAATTTTTGTTGCCTTTCTTTTTCCTTCTTATTTGCTTCTTCCACTTGCTTTAAACGTCTTTGTCGTTCTATTTCATCTTTTCTCGCTTTCTCTTGCAATTCCTCTTTCAAACGTTTCTGTTCTTCCTTTTCTTTCTTTTCTACTTCCTTCTTCTGTCTTTGTTCCTCCTTTAATCTCCTTTGTTGTTCTTGTTGTTCTTCTCTACGACGTTGCTCTTGTAATTTTCTCTTTTTCTCCTCGTCTTTCTTTCTTTTCGCTTCTTCAACTTTCTTTCTTTGCAGTTCACGTCTTTCTTGTTCTTTCCTTTCATTTTCTCTTTTTTGTCCTTCAAGTTCTAAAATTTTCTTACGTCTTTCTTCTTCTTTAGCTAATTGTAATTGTCTTTTCTTTTCCTTTTCCTTTTCTCTCTTTTTTTGTTTTTTCTCTTCTTTTTCCTTCTGTTTCAATTTTTCATCTTCTAATTCTTTCAATAATTTCAAACGATTATTTTCAGCTTGTTTTTCATGATATGATGCCATAATTCTACCCTGTAACAATTTCGTAATGGCAATTTGAATTAATTTCCTACCTTCCTCAAGACGATCTTCCTCATCGATACCACTATCATACTCCTCCTCTTCTTCATCTTCGTCTTCATCTTCGTCCTCTTCTTCATTTTCATGTTCATGTTCATGCTCATCTTCGCCTTCATCTTCATCTTCATCTTCATCTTCTACCTCATCTTCAATCTCGTCTTCGATTTCATCTTCATGACCATGATCGATAGGTTCATCATGTTCAATAAGCCCATGGCGATGCTGATGTTGATGTTGATGATGCATATGATGACGATGCATATGATGACCATGTATTTCAGCTTCAACATGTTCCTCATCTTGGACATGATCATATGCATGATCATGTGTATGATCATCATGAGATAGCATATGTTGTTCCAGTGCACGTTCTAATTCTTCTTCATCACTAAAATGTTGATGTTGATGTTGATGATTACGATCATTACATTCATGCAACGCATATGATTCTTCATCCCTTTCATATTCTTCCTCTTCGTCTTCCTCTTCCTGTTCTTCGTAGTATTCACTTTGATCTTCTTCATATTCTGATATCAAATCACTTTCCTCATCGTTGGATTCACCATCATCATCATCATCATCATAATACATATATTCTTCATCCTGCTGCTGCTGCATCGTTTGAGAATGAGAATGAGAATGAGACTGAGTAATGGACGCGGTTGCAGCTGCAGCAGCTGCCGCAAGAGAAGCACTAATGGAAGTCCCACCGAATTCCTTATCGAATTTATTTCTAAATGAATTCATTACTAATTCTCCGAATTCCTTCCTATCATTACCGAACATGAAACGGGTGAATAATTCCTTTTCTAAGGGGGAAACTTCATTGAATTTATGTCTTTTGGAATCGTATGAAGAGGTCATTCTTTCTGCTATGTTTCTTTGAAGGTCAAAATATTCTTTTGATGTTAATGGGGTGCCGTTATGTAGCATGGTTGTGAATTCTCTTGGGTCTTGAATCATTGAGTTTGAAGAAGAAGAAGAAGAATCCGAGGATGATGTGGTTGGGTCAGATGAAGAAGATGTGGTGGTGGTATTTTCCATTACGAAATTTTGTAAAGCTGTCACGAAATTTTTCCCATTTGTGGTGGATATGTCAGTGTTTTTAATCAGATCATCTGTTATTGCTTTCATTGTTGGATACTGGAGTAATTTTTCTACGTAATCTTGGGCTATTTTCGGGTGTGATGTGACGAATGCCTTTGTAAATTCTAAATATTTTGTTCTTAATTGTTCCTCATGATTGTCGCTTTCATCTAGTTGTTGTTGCTGATGTTGTTGCTGTTCTTGCAATAATTGTAATTGATGTTTTTTAAAATTTTTGAAATGACGTACTTCATCTTGTAATGAATCTTCGTTATGTGTCGGTTGTTCATGATGTTCTATTGATTGATTATGTATTTCATTTTCATGTGGTGACGGCTGCTGCGACTGTAATTGTTGCTGCTGTTGTTGTTTTTTAGATATTTGTAGTTCCTTTATGATCCCCAAATGGAATTTAATTGGGTTAATTTCCGGATCTTTAATCTTATCTATATCGTACAATATGTTATAGATTCTTTCCATTTCTTGATCCATAGCCAAATGACGTCTACCACATACAGTACAAGAACATGAATGATCATTTTGATATCTTTTGATTACGTTAAATACTTCATTTTTTTCTATTCTTAAGATTGATTTCTTTTCATTTGGAGATAATGACTCCCAATGAGAGTCTAACGTGAATGCCATGGATGATTTATTATTCTTGTTCTTGCTACTGGTGTCCTCATTGCTATTATTATTGTTATTATTATTTTTCGATTTTTTCTTACTTTTCTTGTTGTTGTTATTGGTATTATGAAGCTGAAGCTGATGCTGATGCTGATGCTGATGCTGATAATGATGAGGATCAGTATCAATATTATTATCGTTCTGATGTAAGGATTGTACTACGACATCACCATTGGGAGCTCTTTTAATGACTCGTGAAGTTGGATATTCTTCATTTTGGTCATAAATTTCTGTTTCAATATTGGAGGGCAAAGTGGAGCATAAAGTATCTGTATTCTGCGTCGACGTAGTATGATGGTGATCATGAGCCTTTTTCTGTTGATTTTTGGATTTACTCTTCTTCTTCTTATTCCTTGATGAAGGCGGCATTCTCTTGGATATGTTTATATAGTATTTCTTTTCTTATTGCTAGTAGACGTAGTCACTGAGTGTATATCTCTCTCGTTCTCTCTTTCCTCTCTTTCGTTTTGCGAGAGGATGGTTCTTAATGAAGACTATGGTAAGGTCTCGTTTTAGTATAGAGATCTGACTGATCAGTAGCAGACGAGTAATAGATATCTTGTCTTATTATCAAGTGTGGTATCTGTTTGTATGTCTCTACACTATACAACTATAACTTAACTTAACTTACACGATACAGACAAGCAAACAGACAAACAAGCAAACGAATCTGCTATCAAGCAATGAACTGTAAAAAACTGTTAACCAGTGGATGGGTGTCTGGGTGGACTGCACAGAGAGATCGGGAATGAGAGGCTCGATAGGCGCCAACTGGTCGGGATAATTTCCCCAGGGTATCCATGGTTTTGTCACGGATACATCACTGCACACGGAGTTATTGAAGATTTTAGAAAAAAAAAATATTATTAATATTGAACAGTTAGTTAAAGTCTTGTAGTAAATTGTAAAACTCGATGAGCTTGCAATTACAACTAGGTATAGTTAGTTATCTGAAATTAGTTGACAAATACACATCTAAGGACAGATCATTTATTTAAGTGGCACATCTCATAAGCTACATGAACTGCTAAACATAATAAGTGGATCCAATACAATACATACAAACAGCACACGGACACACAGACACACAGACACACAGACACACAGACACACAGACACACAGACACACAGACATACATACATACATTCAAAGATGCCACCAAAGAAGAAGCAACAGCAAAAGCAAGAGGGGAAGAAGAAGGATAACGTGGACAAAACCTTCGGTATGAAGAATAAGAATAGATCCACGAAAGTACAGAAATATATTAAACAAGTACAATCTACTTCTATGGATCCTAAAAAGGAGGAAATGAGACAGAAAAAATTAGAAGAGAAACGTCTTAAAGAAGCTGCTGAAGCTGAAAAAAGAGCTTTGTTTAATCCAGCTATGGATCAACGTATTAGAGCTGGTGTAGATCCTAAGACTGTCCTTTGTGTAATGTTTAAGATGGGGAATTGTAATAAGGGGAAGAATTGTAAATTCTCTCATGATTTGAATGTGGGTAGAAGAGTTGAGAAGAAGGATTTATATCAAGATGTTAGAAATGAAAAGGAAAATGATACTATGGATAATTGGGATGAAGAAAAATTGAGAAACGTTATCATGTCTAAACATGGGAATCCAAAGACTACTACAGATAAAGTTTGTAAATTTTTCATTGATGCAGTTGAAAACGGGAAATACGGATGGTTTTGGATTTGTCCAAATAATGGGGACAAATGTATGTATAGGCATTCGTTACCAGAGGGTTTCGTTTTGAAAACAGCAGAACAGAAAAGATTGGAAAGAGAAGCTCTAGAGAATCAACCAAAGATTACATTAGAAGAATTTATTGAAACAGAGAGAGAAAGATTATTAGGTAAAATTGATAAATCTAAATTGACTCCAATTTCCATGGAAAATTTCGCTGTTTGGAAACAGAATCATATCATTGAAAGGATTAATGAAGAAAATAAATTAAAGAAGAAATTATCAGGTCGTGAAATTGTTCAAAAAATGATGTTAGATAATAGTTATTACGCTAATGATAATGACGATAATAATGATAATGATAATGATAACACCAAGACGAATGAAACTAGTGAGGACAAAGGTTCTGCATGGGATTTGACTGAATTCACCGATGCATTAAGAGAAGCTGACCATAAAGATGATCAAGCTATTAAAGATTATGGTGATGGTTCAAATCCAACTTTTGAAATTGCAAAATCGTCTTCTCCCTCTCCAATAACTGCTTGAGAGCACAAAACAAAACAGAAAACAGAAAAACAGAAAAAAGCATTATCGCCATAATAATATCCACACTCAGCTTTCAATATATATATATCTGCAAACCAAAAAGAACTTCACAAAGCCTAGAATGTACAATATCTATACAAGTTGATATTACAACACCTTCTTCCCTAAAAAAATGAAAAAAAACACATACATCCTATCAGGTTAGTAGTAGGTATATATATATATATATGTTTACATAAACGTTTTTCTATCACAAGTTTTTATCATTATCGGTGGAATTTTTTCACTCTATATCCTTTGTACCTTGAAGACAAACCTCCAAAGCAACACCTGGTTCCATAAAGAATAACAATTTAGGTTTTATAAAATTATCCGTATTATTTCCCATAGTATCATGATCATGAAGGTTATTCAATTTTTCAATTCCGACGCATACACGACGTTTCCAATTTTCTGCCTTGGTATCAACAAATCCGGTTGCCGTGGTGGTGGTGGTGGTTTGAAAATTACCATAATCATCTTGACTTGATGGCAATTGATATCCAGATTCTTCAATCGATGACGATGACGATAAAAAAGATGACGATGACGAGAGTGAGCTACCATTGGTACTAGTATTTGATATCGTTACATTCAATGCTGCCTCTGAGGATGATGATGTATTTCTTGGTGTTGGGATAGGTGGTGGTGGTGGCCGAGATCTCAGTTTTGAACTTGCCGGTCTTGTATTATTATTATTATTATTATTATTATTATTATCATTTGTTGTAATGATATTGTTTGGTCCTCTTCTTGACAGCTGTATCATTTCCTTTTGTTTAGGGGACAATTCAATATTTTTCCTTGATGGAACTACAGGCGGTATTAATGGACTTGACCTACGAGGAGGACTGATGTTGTTATTTGTGGATTCAGATATTTTTGTGTCCTTTTTTAATGTTTTCCCTGGTTTAGGATGATAATTCTCCTTCAGTATATCATTTATATCATTCATAACTTTTTCTTCATGTGATCTTTCACCAGAATCGCTTAATGAATTACTACAACATCGAATATAAATACCTGCGATTTGTTCAGGGAAAGTCATTGCAATGGAAATATAAGCTTCAAAATCCATTTCACCTGAATCACCCACTAGTATAAATTTTTTCTTTGGGAAATCATTCAAGATATTAGTTATTGGTTGTAATTTCCTATTTGCGCTTGAAGTCATTAAACTTGCTAAGAAATTCCCTGAATATTGTTTTAAAAATAATGGACCATCAGGATAATTCCCCGTAATGAACTCCTGTAAGATGGGGAACATTTGTAATGGTGAATTTGATACATAAAAGAAGTCCGCATTTTTAATATCTCTCAAAGTGTTATACCATAATGGCATCCCATCAATTAGCCATGATTTTATATCGTGTATGAAGACGTTTCTAAACATTGATCTTCTATCTCCTGTGATACCTGTATGTTTAATTGTATCATCAATATCACTTATTAATCCGATACCTCCTTGTTTAATTAGATTGATTGGATACTCTATTTTGAGTGGTTCATCCTTACTTGTTGTTGTTGTTGTTATTGTTGGTGCTGCTGCAGGAATATTATCAATTGAGATGATAATGTTCCTAGGATTGAATTTAGTTGGTAACTTCTTTTTTTGTCTAATGTTTCCTGATTGATCTGTTATTTCATGTAATTTCAAATAATCTCTTTGAGGGTCATTTCCGATTAATTCTATTGTTAGTGGGATACCTATAATTCTTCTAGCGAAGAACCCTGAAATTCTTTTTTGCAATACTTGTACTTCATCCATGGGTGCATTATTGATATTATTCTCTCGTGTAGTTATAGTCCCTGTTAGTGGTAGTGGTTGAGGTGTAGGTGTATATGAAGGTTGGGAGTTTATAGTCAAGTCATCATTATCTTCTTCTTCTTCATTGTTAGTATTATTTTTGTTGTTGTTGATCGCTATTGAATTGTTAATATTATTGTTATTAGTTTTCAAATATTGTCCACATAATTTCAAAATGAATCTATTTTTCCTACTTGCTTGATTTCCCGGAGTATATACATTGAATCTTATGAATGTTTGTAATGATTGTATTTGATAATTCCATGTAGTGTATGTGGGATAACATTGAAATTTCAGATCTTTTGGCCATAATTGTTGTGTAGTAACAGCATTATTATTATTATTACTAGTAGTAGTAGATAGAGAAGGTGAAGTAAGACCATTCCTCAATGAGTCATTAACATTTGTTGCTGATTCAAATTGTTGTGATATTGTTGATTTTAAGTTTGGAATATAGACTTCTCTTGTATTCTTCATAAGGTTATAAAATCTTTGACGTTTATTCATCGTTGTTGTTGTTTCGCTATTATTTCGTACTATTCCTGCATCTTCCTCTTTATCACGATGTGTATTATCCATTGTGTTATTTTTGTTCCTCTTCAATTTTTTATAACGATTCGGTTTCAATTTCTGTAATGATATAGATCTTTTCGTTTGAAGTGGTAGTACATAAATACTATTTGTAATTAGAGGTGGTAACAAACCGACAATGGGTATCTTAATTATTCCGATAATTTTTTTGAGAATATATGTTAAATAATACGAGGAATTTTTGGAATCCAATCAATGGAAAAGGGAGCCTTTTTTTTTCCTTCCAGTTAGCGATGTGTAATTTTCTTTTTCCTGTATCTTGTTTTCAGGATATCAATGTTTCATTAAAAAGATACAAATTAAGTTTATGCTATGGTAAAGACTGTGTAGTTATTTCCCATTCGATTGTTCTATTGCTTGTTTCAAGACTAGAGCCCACTATTTGTACTACCCAAGGATATAAGATCCGCAGCCATCCATCCATCCTTTCTTTATAGCTTTCTTAAAGGTGTATACCGTTAATTTCCTTTCTTCCTTCTAACCCGGCGGACATTTTTTTTCTACCCTCGGGTGCTATACGGATACCTCGCTTGTTATTATTTACATTTCAGCGGTGGTACAGTATGTAGTTCTATTGTTTATATATATATATACTAATATTCTACAAGAGGAGGAGGCCAAATTAAGCAGCATAATTGTGATGGTGTGGCTGCGCTAGAACCATGGGGGGGGCCTCTGCTTCTGTTACTCTACCTGAGAGTTATCAGTGTGCTCTTGAGTTCTCAGGTTGTTTGCATTGATATTTTTGTCGTTATGTAGTAGCGTATATATGTTGATTCACTATATCTCTTTGTTGTTCGGTACTCTGTTATTCAGTTTATTTATATATGCAAGGAGAGTCTCTCTAATCTTCTATCTTATTACTTTGGATCCATTTATATATTCCACACAGCGGTTTAATTGAAAATGGGCTGATCGAAAACTACTTATGTTCGTTGACTCACACAATAATATGCACGTGACATGGGTTATATATTAGAACGAACCGGCAGTTTCCAAGTAAAAAAGCGTTCCGCCATTAAGTCCCCATAATAGACCCCACATACAGGCCTGGGACGGATTAGGATTAATGGATTGAAAAAGCAAGGATTGGGCGTGAAAATGTTGAAAAAAAGGTAGGGTAGAAATCAAATATTATGGATTGAGAACAGGGTTGGTCTATTCTGGCCATGGATTGGGGCATGGATTGAAAAAAAAAATTGAAAAATAGTAGTCGTATAATATGATTTTTATAGTATTTTCTCATAAATTATATAATAAAAAAATGGATTGGATTAGGATAGACATTGGGTTAGGATAGGATTAGGATTGGGTTGAAGAATTTGGCGGGGATTAAAAAAAGGTAGGGTAGGCCCAAATTCCCTTAGGTAGACCAGAAATCCTATCCGTCCCAGGCCTGCTCACATATATAATAGCTGACTTGTGACAACGACGCGAGGGATGTCTCATCACGGGTTGTCTCCTCACAGATATGGACGGACGGACGTAGTACGGAAACCGTAAACCGGAAACCGGAAACCGGAGACAGAGACAGAGACAGAGACGGGGAGGGTTTTCCGTTTCCTTTTGGCATTGTGTATCTTTTTTTTTTGTTTAGGCTCAGCCGCATCTCCTGGGAAGCCGTCCCTGTGTCCATATTCTATATTCTATATATAGCTTCCACTCAGTAAAGGATATACAGTAAGGGTAGATGTAGATGTAGATGTAGATATAGATATAGATATAGATATATATATATATAGATCCCTGATATGTTATGAAATATAACTCAACTTAATTAGAAAGAAATTACAGTAATCACAAATCAAAATAATGCATCAGAAAACACTCACACTATTATATTAGGAATTTTGCACTACAAAAAATTAGAAAAGTATCCTTTTGCCCATCACCGTAATACTATAACATACCAAACCACTCCAGGAGCAAATATGTCAATCTCAGTAGGACAAGCAATCTGGTCCTCTGTAAAACCAATAATAAAAATATACCTAATCATCGGTGTAGGGTTCCTCCTTGCAAAATCTGCCATCTTAACAGTCGAAGCAACAAGAACAATATCAGACATAGTCCTAACAGTCCTATTACCATGTTTAGCGTTCAATAAAATAGTAGCAAATATCGAAGGTAATGATATAAAATCAGTAGGGATAATCTGTCTAACATCATTGTTGATCTTCGGTACAGGTGTCTTCTTCGCATACCTAGTGAGGAGATTATTATGGGTCCCGAAACAATGGAATGGCGGAATATTAGCAGGTGGGATGTTCCCCAATATTAGTGATTTACCAATCGCATATTTACAAACAATGGATCAAGGTTTCATTTTCAGTCCAGATGAAGGTGAGAAGGGAGTAGCGTCTGTCATTATCTTTTTAGCCATGTTCTTAGTTTGTTTGTTTAACCTTGGTGGGTTCCGATTGATCGAAATGGATTTCGAATATAAAGATGAAGAAAGTCAAATCACCCAGGATGAAATACATTCGTCAACTATGCCCTCTTTACAAGACTCGACAACGAATAATTCGAATGGAAGTAACCATCCTGTGGTTTGTTCACTAGGAGACGAGAGGGAGAAGCAAATTTCAAATCATACTAGTAATGAGAGTAGTACACTTTCCAAGAGTGCATCTTCTATTCAACAAGATGATTTGGATGTCAACAATAATACAGCAATTGGATCTTCTAAACACGAACCCATGAATGAAACCAATGATTTAGGTCTACTCAATGGAAATTCAAAACATATGGACGGTGATGAAGAAAGTGTTCTAACACAAGAAAGTAGTACAACTACAACTACAAATAATAGTTTACATACAATCGAATCCTCAATATCTTCCATACCTTCCATCCCTGATACCATACCTTCAGATATTAATAACAATAACAATAATAATACTATGAATAACCCTAATTTATCATCCACAAGACAAAGAAGTCAACCAATAGCATTTACACAAAATAATAGTAGCCTTACACAACAACTCACAGATAGTAGTATAACAAGTGGTACACAATTGAGACCAATAAGATCACTTGATATGAGAAGTTTACCCTTACAAAATATGAATGACCTAATACGTGAATATTCCAACGTTGATCAATATGGGAACCCAACACCATCAATTCAAGATCAAACTCCCATTGAATCACAAACAATGTTACAACGTGTACGATCATCTAATCTAACAAAGATTTTAACCTCTGACGCAACAGTAAGTAGAAACGATATCAGTGAATCAGGTACATCATTACCTAAATGGATTCAAAAATTTCCCCTAACACCATTATTAGTCTTTTTTCTAAAGAATTGTTTAAGACCATGCTCCATTGCGGTCATTTTATCACTCACAATTGCCTTCATACCATGGGTAAAGGCATTATTCGTCACAACACCAACGACACCTATAATCAATCAAGCTCCTGATCAACAACCAGCCTTAAGTTTCCTAATGGATTTCACCGCATACGTTGGAGCTGCATCTGTCCCATTCGGATTAATCTTATTAGGTGCCACTTTGGGTAGATTGAAACTAGGTAAATTATACCCAGGATTTTGGAAATCTGCTTGCGTATTGGTATTCTTAAGACAATGTATCATGCCAATATTTGGTGTCCTTTGGTGTGATAGATTAGTGAAGGCAGGTTGGTGTAATTGGAAAGATGATAAGATGTTACTTTTCATAATCGCATTAAGTTGGGATTTACCTACAATGACTACGTTGATTTATTTTACCGCAAGTTATACTCCTCCTGATGTGGTACAACCTATTCAAATGGAATGTGTTTCCTTCTTCTTACTAATTCAATATCCTTTGATGGCTATAAGTATGCCATTTTTAGTTACTTATTTCTTAAAGGTTCAAATTGGAATATGAACCTATCATCTATTTCTGCCTCCCCTCTATATATTATTTGTATGCTACCAAAAACATTTAGCATTTTTATTTATAAGCCTTGTATATTAAAAGAAAAAAAACTAAGCTTTTAGTCATATCCAATGGCTTTCTTCTACTTACGGGCCTTAATAGTACTACATACCATATTTTATATGTAGTAGTCTATGCACATATTAGATTATTAAATAAAATTGTTGTGCATTCATGATTTGACGTTTTTATTTTTTCAATTTTTCAGATCGCGGAGTTGATTGTTGCTATTCATTCGCCCTCCGAAATGGCAAGACCGTTAACACCCGTACATACCCAAAATCCCCTCTCTAAAAAATTCCCACTGATTGTCCCAAGAAAAGACAATATGGAGGATAAAGTCAGTCTAGCCGCGGTGGAAGGGACCTTGCCGAAGTCTAGCCTCAGAATCTATCGAGTTGTTCTGCCTACAACAGACCTCCACTTGGGACGCCGACAAAGATCCTCCTGTCTAACACCCTCTCGTCCTAGTGGAGGCTTGCCTAATTATGGAGATCTCTTAGAAGGCTCTCAATAATATCAAAAAGTGACTTAAAATAAATAAGATTATTGAATCTTTAAAAAGAAAGGGAAGAAAAAGGAAACCGTCAAGAACAGCTAAGGAAACCCGTATTAAAACAAAATGTCCTCCGCTCAAGCTAAGATTTTGTCTCAAGCTCCATCTGAATTGGAATTACAAGTTGCCCAAGCTTTTATCGATTTGGAAAACTCTTCCCCAGAATTGAAGGCTGAATTGAGACCTTTACAAATCAAATCCATCAGAGAAGTATGTTTTTTTAAAAGTCCCTTTATATTTTAAATTACAAGTGGTTAAATGTTTGAAAAGGAAACAATAATGATTTGACGTGTTAAGAGATTTAAATGTCCTGAGAAAAAATATTATGAATTTGACCCAAAGAAGATCATGTCCATAGAAATTAGCTCTGCTACTAGAAGGATGACCAAAATGAAAATATATGATCTCACCAATCTGTATATGTTGAAAAATGAACTGATTGAAAAGAAAAAAAAACTATAAGTTATGTATGTGAACAAAACAATACATTAATAACCGAAAAGCTACACAGGAACTATCCAGGAACGACATGCGTATACAGTAAGAAATGAAAAATTTAATAAGAAGCTGACAAACACGAAAGTCGTTATTGAAAACATTTACCAATAATTAACATTGTTAATTGCAAAATTTTACTAACAAACTAATATTCCTCACTTTTTCATTGTGATTTTTTTATTATAACAGATCGATGTTGCTGGTGGTAAGAAGGCTTTGACTGTCTTTGTTCCAGTCCCATCTTTAGCTGCCTACCACAAGGTTCAAACCAAGTTGACCCGTGAATTGGAAAAGAAATTCCCAGACCGTCACGTTATCTTCTTGGCTGAAAGAAGAATCTTACCAAAGCCAGGTAGAACCTCTAGACAAACTCAAAAGAGACCAAGATCTAGAACTTTGACTTCTGTCCATGACAAAATCTTGGAAGACATGGTTTTCCCAACTGAAATTGTCGGTAAGAGAGTCAGATACTTAGTTGGTGGTAACAAGATTCAAAAAGTTTTGTTAGATTCTAAGGATGTTCAACAAATTGATTACAAATTGGAATCTTTCCAAGCTGTCTACAACAAATTGACTGGTAAGCAAATTGTTTTCGAAATCCCAAGTGAAACTCACTAAATTTTAACATATTCTTAATATAATATAAAATATAAGAACATAAATAAACTTTTACCTCTTTTTAAGTTTCTACTTTAAAGGCAAAAAAATTCAAATATAATTTAAACGATATCTTTTCCAACTAACAATATATCTATATATATATTTAAAAAACGCAGAAACTCCGTCATTGTAGTCTAGTCATACATAAATATAGGAAAATATGGACAAAAAAGAGGATAAATGACAGAAATATACGTACGTAGCGCAATATATGTTTCGGTTCAGAATCAGCGAGAATCTAGTGCAACAACGTATGTAATAACGCTTAAAACGCACATGTATTTAAATATATTTATAAGTTATAAATCTCTGCAACAAAAAGAAATAACAAGCCTAATCTCGAATCGTTTTAATTTGCGAAATGAAAACCTCTAAAAAAAATTAATTGGTTGCTAAGAGATTCGAACTCTTGCATCTTACGATACCTGAGTGTTCCTGTAGTTTTCTACAGTCAAAGATATTTTGATTTTCCTTGAATCAGGCGCCTTAGACCGCTCGGCCAAACAACCACGTTTAGTTATTTTTAGAGGCGGTAAGAGTCCAGGACATTGTTATAAGATAAGCATGAGGACTCATATCAACCATGGAAGAATAATACCAATTGATTAAAACCGTAAACGTTTAAAGGTTTAAGAATGAAAAATTATTGAGATAATAAATAATAGAGACAGAAGGTGTTGTTCCTTATGAATCTAGTTTATCAGTAAGACACACAAGAGTAAACGACGACAAAACTACTCCTTACACGATGAATAGAGCAGCAAACTTGTATCCCGGTTTGAATGATATAGCGGATGTTCTTGAAGAATTCCCCGTCCAAACATCAAGATACTTGACACTTTTACATGAGATAGATGCTAAATGTGTTCATTCCATGCCACTTTTGAATTCAAACATTGATTCATTTTTAAGAGAGAAGAAGAAGAAGAAAAATGCTAAATCAGGTGTTATGAAGAATGAAACCAAAGGTAATAAATTGAGAGATATAAATGAATTATTTGAAGAATTAATGCCATCTTTAGAGGAGAAAATGCATGTCTCTTCAATTATGTTGGAATCATTAAAGAAAATGACTACAAGGATGGAACTGGCTTACGAAGTTGCGTTGAAAAATGGTGAAATACCTGAAACGTTAAGATTGGGTGTGAATAATCATCCTGCTATGCATTTACATAATGAATTAATGGACAAGATTGAAAATAAGACCAATAGTAAATCATCACAGGCATTAAAGAGTGAGTCACGTAGAGAAGCTATGGCTGCAAATAAGAAAAATGTTACGGAAAAAGGTGGTAGTGCTGAACGTGCAAATAATACCAACACAAATAATTCTAGAGCTGATACTCCTCAGAATACAAATCCTAGGAAAAGAAATAATACATCTACTAACAATGATACTTCGACAGCTAATGGCGGTGAAACTAGGAAACGTAAGAGAAGAGCAAATAATATTACTACCACGCCCAATACAACAAATACGACAGCAGCATCTTCAACGACGACGACAACAACAACAGGAGGGGGTAAAGTCAAGAAATCTAACGCCACCACTACAGTATCGATTGCTGCTCTACCCAAATATAATGAAAACGGTGAACCTTTATATTGTTATTGTAATCAAATAGCATATGGTGAAATGGTGGGTTGTGATGGACCTGATTGTAAATTAGAATGGTTCCATTTACCATGTATTGGATTGAAAACATTACCTAATGGTAAATGGTATTGTGATGAATGTAAAAAAGAATTAGGGAAATAAATAAGGACGTTTTTCTTGTACGATATGTCGTATATAACGAATTAATACTTTAATATTATTTTTATTTTTATATATGTATGGTTAATTTAGGGAATTATGAATTGTTAAGACTAGTTTCAAACTACATACTCTCTTTGATATATATTTCCATATCATTTGATTGTGAAAATCCATCATACAGAGACGGTTTTTCCTTCATGAAATTTATTCCCAGTAAAAAATCAATTGATGAAATGAATACAAATGAAGTGTAGTATCAAACTTGCCAATACAAATTCACCGAATGCTCTGTTCTTAGGAATACCTTCAAATGGATTCAACAATTGCAATCTTAAACTAATCAACAAAACAAATTGACCCACACATATTATAAATCCAGCTAAGAAAGCATTGAATGGGTAATTATCTCTAATTAGACATACGAATGCGAATTGAATGATACCAACGACTACTAAGAAGGCACAAAATAGATCAATTAATTTTAATTTGTTATTACTTGCGATTTGATCCCAGTAAGATTTCATGGAAGTAGTATATGCTTCTTGGAAATCCTTGGCGATGTATTGAGTCTTTGCTGAAGTAGCCGAAGCGGTTGATGTAGCGGCCTTATTAGATTCCTTCTTCTCCTTCATTTCAGTGGTATTTTTAGAGCCCATTCTTTCCTTGTCCGTTTCTATAATTTTTAGACACGATTGCTAAGGAATATATTTCAACTACTAATAACCCTAGCCTTCTTCTAAGATATATTCTCTCTGGAAATCGGTTATACTTTTATTGCTTTTGTTAAGGAAAGAGACCACGTCCTGTTTTTGTTCGTTAAATTTCACTGCGCTGTAGGAATATGAAAGCAGACTTTACTCTAAACATAATGTGAGAATGAAATAAAATATACACAAGTGAAAAAGAACATGAGATGATGAGTATTCATATAGCATAGCAAAGCAAAAGTCCCTAGCTAATCTCATACTGCTAAGACTATACACAAAGCAATGAGTATTCTGAAACCTACCCATGACATCGCGTCGTCTCAAAATGACGAAGTAAATACCATTTCAGCTGACTTAATAATAAGCAGTCTCACCAACCAGGACAACAGAGGTAACATATGCGCAGTAGAGACAGAAGTAGAAGAAGAAGAAGAGTACGAAGAAGAAGATGACAATAACATATATATCAATGAAGAAACTGAGAGCGGTAAGGAACAAGTTCACGTATCTCATGCTCCAGAAGAACGTATAGTCCCACCATTGAATTTTTGTCCTGTTGAAAGATTTTTATATAGATCGGGACAACCATCACCTGTTAATTTCCCCTTCCTTTTGAATTTGAATTTGAAAACTATAATATGGCTCGCTAATGAAGAACCTCAAGATACGTTGTTAGAGTTTTGTGATGCTCATGAGATTGAGTTGCAGTTTGCTGCTATTAATCCGGATGGTGGAGAGGATGATAATCCATGGGATGGATTAACTGAACATTCTATAATAAATGCTTTACAAACTATAGTGAATCAAGATAATTATCCGTTATTGGTTTGTTGCGGTATGGGGAGACATAGGACGGGGACTGTTATTGGATGTCTCAGAAGGATAATGGGATGGAATTTGGCAAGCGTCTCGGAGGAATATAGAAGGTTTACAGGTAGTAGAGGTGGGAGAATCCTTGTCGAGTTGTTAATAGAGGCATTTGACACAAAATTGGTAAGAATTGAGCGAAATACAGCACCAAGTTGGTTATTGAAGGCATTGAAATAAGGTTTAAATCGAATTAGTTATTTTTTTTCTTTTTGTGTTTAAGGAGGAATATTGATAGTGAGGAATAGTCTACATACATATACTTACGTCTCATATTTGTAGCTATCGTCGGACTCAGGAGGTATATAGACAACTACTATACTTTATATATACATGCTCTTTCTGTTGCCGGGACCTTCAAGAATTTGTTCCATCATTCATAGAGCTTTTCAAATAGATACATTCTTGTATGTCTTACGCCAGTTTGTAAGAACTTGTTTATTCGAGATGCTATTTGATCGTTATTCAATGATAATTTCCCCTTGATTCGTGAGTTAAAGTCATCAATTTTCTGAATGGTATTTGAAGGTTCCTGCCTAATCGATTTTTTGAAATTCTTCCAAGTAACAGGGATGCATACTGATAAAGTATACCCTGCAAGAACCCATGGTAAAATTAATCTTGATGGTAAACTAGTAGTAACTTTCCCAACCAAACTTTGATTTCTATGGAATAGTTTATTCTTGAACCCCCAATTCTTTTTATTGCTCACAATCATCCCAGCAAACGCAGCTTCCAGTGCCAACACAGACCCTGGAACTAATTGGTTTTTATTTTCTTCTTCATTGTTGAATATATTATACGATAAATAATCCTTTGTAAGGTAATATTTGCTTTTAACGAATCCTTCGCATAATTCCCATCTCCTATGACAAAAATTATCCACTTGTATTATACTACGCCTTCTGTTTGTGAACCATTTAGTTAAGCCATCTAGTTCAATTATTCGGTTTCCTTCTGGTAAAGTTGTACAGTTAATATCCGTTAATCCCTTAAAATATCCATGTAGATCAAATTTAATGTTTTCCTTCGTTGGGACTACTTGTGACGGAGGACAATAATAAAATTTGGATTTATCAATCCTATGTGGTAGTGTATTATATAATACTTCCATATTTTGGTATATCCTTTTTGTTGTAGTGTTAGCTTGACTTCGAGAAAGTAATTAGAAATGATGATGTTATTAAGTTCTAATTTATCTGGTTGGTTAATTTCTGGATTTTATATATAACGCTCGGGAAGCCGAAACAATAAATAACTTATTTCCACGCCGCACAATAAATAAATGGAAATACTATCAATCCAGGTTACTATAGGATAATTATTAGATAAATTATATTATACTATATTATAATACATTCAAAGGTCTTACTTTTACGACGTCTAGAAAACTTACTTTTACATAAACGAATCTTTCATATATAAGATCTCATTAGTATCCCTTGGCCTGTACGACCAAGCTTGCAGCTTATGCACCATATTTACGTTCCAAACATACTTTGATATGATGTATATATCATACTGATACCTCCGAATACCACTAGAATATGATCCAGTACTAGTTTCCATTTCGAAGGGTCACCCGATGGTGACTGACTTCGACTTCGACTTCGAAGGTGCAGTAGTGGAGGATAAATATAAACCAAAGGTATGCAAGCGAATGAACCAATTAAAGAAACAACTTTATCTAAATTATCCACTTCATAATATGCAAATATAATGACGAATGAAACAATGATCGATCTGACAAAATTTTTGAGCCATTTCACTTTCCAATTTGCCTTCCCAGAATTTAATCTAAATTCAACATCACATCTATCACCATCCCCTTCCACGTATATTTTCGTAAATCTAGGAAACACTTTATTTTCTATTATCTTAATCGCTGGAAACATTTGTAATGGTGTAGATAACATAATAGCCAAGGAATAAAATAATTGAATGGAAATGACAAATATACTATCTTGTGGTAAATTCAATAAAATGACAACCTCTGTGCTAGAACCATATGATAGGTAGCCAATGGAGGCAATAGTAATAAAGAGAAATGTAGCTGCTATCAACACGAATCCTAACACTAACGGGAATTTTTCTGGATTTTTCATTGAATCTTGTATTGGAATAATTAGCCCAATTCCTTCAAATGCAAAAATTGCTGTACCAATAAACATTGTCCAGCGATCTGAATTTAAACCTGGTATCACTCCCGCTGCAGGATGCAAATGTAATTCTAGGAATAGATGCCTAACTAAGAAGAATAAAACGATTGCTAATCCTGTCATGACGAAGACATTGGCAATTAATGAAGGTAATGAAAGTTTAGAAACTTTCCTTGACAAATGATAATGGGATGAAAAAAATAATTGGAAACCCATTAGGTAAATAAAATTTATATCTTCCAAAAGGAAGAAATTCTGACAAAATGCATTCAAGTTCTTGGCGGTGAATATCATATATGCTGCTGAAAACCCTAATTGTGTTAATACCAATGAAAAAAGAATGATAAATTTCATAGAAGGACCATATAATTTCAATCCTATATCACCAAATGAAGATTGCCCTGTGGCTACTTTTGCCTTTGTTAAGATATAGTAACACCAATACGAATAGATACCAAAGAAAAACAACATAATGATTGAGAATAACAACCCACCATTATGGAATGCGGCAGGAAGAAACAGTATACCAGTACCCATAAAGGATTTCAACAATAATAGAAAGGTCTTTGCTGTGGAAGTGGTACCTCTTGCTGAATGAATTGCAGCTTTCGATAATCTACTTTGGGAAGGCAATAAAGGAGTTCTTTCCGTCGTCGACAGTAGATATTCGTTATCATCTTGTAAAAAATCATCTTCAAATGATTCACCAGCGAAATGACCGTATATATAGAGAAATTCTAAGAAATTTCTCGTTAAGAATGGAATTTTATCAAAATTTTCAGCTCCATCGGATAAAGCATCAGAGTTTATTGAAAAGTTAGATGATGTTGGCCTCAAATGGTTTTGTTGTTGCTGTTCTTGCCTTACTTTATTAACAATAAACTCCCGTCTAAATCCACCTGGTACATTCAATCCACTGGCAGTGGATTGTCTTCTTTTATTTTCCATCGCTAGAACTATATCTTCGGTAGATTTGACCATTATATTATTTTTACAGTTGTTGCTTGTTGCAATCTTATATATGTCTCGTGTTATATCAGCACCAATCTTGCCGATGTTATGATCATCTACGCTGTCGATATGCCCATCAATATTTGATATTTTCTCAGAGGGTGTCAAATAGACACTTGGTGAACTAACACCTCTCTTAGATGGATCAGAAGGAGTTACATTTTGATCTTGTTGGAAATGATCGGTGAGATAACTTGCTCTTAAGCTATGTATAATATCATCTTCATTGCCAGACTCATTCATTTTAAAATTTGGAGATCTTATGTCAATCATAACATGCGAATCAACGCTCTTCTGCAAACTTGGTCTCAATGACTGTGCCATTGAACCTTTCCGACTAAATGAACTCGAACCATTGGCGGTTGATAATTTCCGGCAGGGTATCCTGATATCTCTGGAGATACCTGAGCTTCGTCTCGCATCTGATGTACTATTGTTTTCCATCTTTAATATGCGTTAGATTTCGATGACAATATAGTCAGCCTTTACTGTTACGGACAAACGTTCTTTTGGTTAGATATATCTACGCTTTTATTTGTCAATAATGAATAGTCGCTTTTATCTCGAATTTTTGAAAATATACAAAATCACTTTTGGGTAGTGTAGATAATATCAAGAAAGTCCAAAGGTATATACTTGTATTCATTGTGCAGGATCAAATAAATCAGTTGCACTGAAGTGCATTGGATATTATTTCTCTCGAATGGTGCATATAACTTTATAGATTCTCGAAGCAGATAAGCCTTATCGGAGAATTCGTCAACATTACAGCTTCACCTATTATTTGATAGCGTCACACAACAGTTTTCCTTATGGCTAGAGAGAAAAAGTTTCCAAAAACCATTTGATAAGTTACTGTTCTGAAACCGTAGCTAATCTATTATAGGTCTAGAGCGTTGTAACATGCTAAATAGAAAAGCAGTAACATTCAATTATGTCTTAATATTATAGGTAATAAAATACAAAAGAAATCTATGTGTAAAGAGAAATAAGACCTTTATTTAACCAATGCTACTCTCAGAATATTACATCATTTTTATGCCATAAACTCGAATATGCTGCCCATATCAACATAACGACGACCACAATCACTCAAGTATTTCTGTACCACTCCTCGATTAACCTCGAATAATTCCCTATTTTGTTCACTTAATGCACGGATTGAGGAATCATTTAGTTTTTCCGTTGGGAAATCTGGATCTCCTTCATGGTATAATGGTTTGATTTCTTGGTTCTTGTTTTTCTCTCTATCGAACAAAGAATCAAAATAAAGTAGTTGGTTATACAATTGTTTATCTGTGTATCTGTATCTCATCACACCCGTGCAACCGTCATTGAGACAACGTTTACCAAAGACAGATATCTGTCTTGTTACGTTACCGCAGGTGATGTCATCACATATTAACCATCCAGCATAGTAGAGCGATATGTGTGAACGTATCGAGCTTTCTAGTTGTGATGTTAATTGAATGGTGCTAAATATTTTCTCACAATTCTTACATTGAAGACCATTATAACACATCAAATAATGATTCGATGGAACAATACCACCAAATGGAAATTCACTGGAACAATTTGGACAGTGTAAATCTAAAGTAGTAGCATCTTTAAATCTTTCCATATCAGAGATGGTTGTTTCTAAAGGTTGCAGAGCATCGATATTGTTAGAGTTTATATTGTCGTTTCTTCTTAAATATTTCTTACTATCCAGACCCAAAGCTTCACTTAATCTCACGACATCGAAACTTTCTATTCTTTCTAATAGTCTTTCCACTGGTGAAAAGATTTGTTTCTCTAGATAATATTCAGCATCAGGAATCAACTTGTTACTTTTCACCATAACTTCATTCAATGCGAAAGCTCTATCAGCAGGGCTGAGTTTCTCGTCCTCTTTTCCTTCTTCTTGTTTTCCTTTTGTTATTACGAACGTAATGACAGAACCAGCTTTGACAACTCTACCAGCTTTACGCATCTTGAGGGCAACCTGGACGGCTGGCATATTTTTACCACCAGGGTATGCTTGTGGATCCTTTGATAATTTCATATTAATCTTATATTTATCAACTCTGATTTCATTGTTTTCCATTTTATTTCTTATATCTTCGAGGTAACCATATATTTCTTGTAATGCAGCTTCAGGATCTTTATCTGAGAGAATTGTGTTCAAAACATGGGTAGACACATCCTTAGATAATGGGCAAAATTCACGACGTTTCATATCTAAACCTTTCACCTCTAAAGTTAAACGTTCAGAACCGTCCTTATTTAATGTCACATTCAAAGCAGCATATTTTTTCTTAGCATGTAGTAGTAATCTCTTGAACACATTATCAATATCAATTTCTAGTAATTTATAGCGTTCATTAACCAGTTTTTTGAAATCATTACCAATTTTAATTGCGTCAGCGTATGTATCACAACCAGTATCAATCATAACAGAATCTGTATCACCATAAACAACGAGTAAATTCATACTTTCAGCCAATTGTCTAGTATTCATTAAAATTTCTCTACCTTTATTTGTGACAAGCATGGCAAGCGGTTTAGCATAGAATCTACTATTCACGTAACCTAAACAACCATACATGGAATTAGCAGTTAATTTCAAAGCTTGTTGTCTAATATCACATTGAATCTTCTTATGTGGATCTGTTTCAGTCTTCATAATTTTCTTAACTTCACGACGACGATCCACTAAATTAGCCAATAATCGTGGTAAGACACCTTGTGCAATATCAGAGGAAGGTACCTCGGGAAGTTCATCAATATCATCTTGATTTCTTTCCACAGTAGTGAAACAAATATTATACTCCTGAATAATGGATGGATATAAAGAATTGAAATCCATGACCAAGATATAGTTTTTGTGAAGTCCCTTTTCTGGTTCGAAAACTAACCCACCTTGATATTTAGCTTTTTTGGAGGAAACTGGAGCGTCACCATCTTGTTGATCTCCCATTTGCTTTCTTTGCCTTTGGGTTCTCATTTTATTGGTTTCCTTATCAGGTACAATAAAACCGTTTCTAGTGAATTCATGTAATAAAATATATTCATTTCTACCGGCCCTAGTACCGCCTAAAGTTTGAGCCCATGCGTTACCAGCTAAGTTCGTTAATTGTTTAGTTAATGATAGCATTTGGATTCTAAAGGATATTTCAGCTGTAATAAGTGAGTTGGTAATATTTTCCTGAAGTGCCATTGTTAATAAATTGGTATCATCTTGATATTGTGGATTTTGATAATTAATATCTAAAGGTTTATGATTACCATCACAGGTGACTTGATACATTTCAGATAAATCCCAGCTTTGACATTTAGGAGTCAAAGATTGACCCATTTCATTGCCAATATCACATAATAATCTACCAGCAAATAAATCACGAATGTAAAAATGATTCATACCAGAAGTACCCTTGCCAAACCTCTCTGGCCAAGTTTTCTTAGAACGACGACCAATTGTACTGAAAGTAGGGATTTTCAAATCATAAATTCTATGAACCAAAACATCTAAATATACACTATCTAAACGATGGCCAATTAATACGTCAGCATCATTTACTTTCATTAACGCACAAAAACATTGTAGTAATGTTTTTTCATCATTAAATAACCTAAGGTTACCATTCAATTTTTGTTTCGCTAATGCAGCCAACCCCAATGGGAATGAAGTACCTTGTGGTGGTCTAAGTAAAGTGATAATAGAATCTGGTTTCAAACCTTCTGGAATAGGAGAATCAAGTGATATTCGATTGAAGATTGACATTGTTATGGAGACGATTTCTTGTTTATTTGCTTTAGGGTTCATCATTGTTTGCAAGGACAAAGATATTGACTTCAAATCTGGAATTGTCTTAATATCCAAGGGAATAACATTTTGAGGTTTATTAACAGCAACTTCAATACTACAATGAGACGCATTTTGAAGTGCTGTAAAATCGCCATCTTTAATTTCTAACCAGCATGGCCCCATAATTTTATTCTGAACTACAAAGGCTTCAAAAATATTTGTGTTCCCACCGAAAACATGACTAAATGTATCACTTGATAAATCTGGTGGAATCAAATCATTACTACTCTTCGGAGTATTAAATGGCATTAAGACTTTCAAATAGTTAGCCTCATGTGGTATATCTGGTAATTCAAAAGCATATTTTTTTTTCTCTGGCTTGGCCCTAATATTATCAAGACCATATTTTTCCAATAATAATGGAACAATTTCTTCATGAATTTCTTCTGGAGTATTATTTTCTCTTGGTAAAAAATATAATTCTCTACAGAGACCATTTATTTGAACCATGGCTGAGATAAAGGAGCCATCTAAAGTTTTTGCCTTACCAAATAAAACCAATGTATTGTTCACTTCAGTGAAATCTAACCAGAAAAATTGGAATGAGCCTGTTTTGGTATCCACAATTTGATCTTTAGTATATCTAGCTGAACTGAAAGTTAGATTTTGGGCCGTTGAAGAATATACTGGTTTCTTCTCGACGTTTTTGATATTGGCTAGTGGTGTACCTGGAGCAGTAACGAAGGGAGATGTTGCAGGATTACTCTTGGATGTGAAATTAATTTGTCTTTTTGCCGTGACACTCCTTAGAGTTCTCCTTGTATACACTATATCGTCATCGTCACTGTCGTCACCAACGTTGCTTTTTGGTTCAGCATTATCTGTCGTACTATCGATATCATTGTTTTCTTCAATTTCTGCTTTAGTTCTGACCATAGTTGGTGAATTTTCAACATCTTGCATTAAACTCTCTATGTCGTCCTCCACTCTATCGTTCATTTTGACTTTATGAGATTTCAAAGGAGATGAATCCATCATATCAAGGTCTTTGTCGATACTTGAGTTTATATCAACTTTAAGTTTCTTATTATTCAATTGCTCACTGTTATTGAATGATCTTTTTCTTGGTCTCATACTATTTAAAGGTGAAGATGGAAGTTTCTTTGGTATTAATTTAGCTTTGGTTTTTCAATGTCACCTGCATCAAACTCACCTAAAATATCATCGAAATCATCAATAGCAATAGATTTCTTACTGAAATTCGTGGTATTAGTAATGGATGATAATTTACTTGAAATGTTTTTTTTTGTAATGTTGTGCACGTAACATATCACTAATTTTATTCTTGTTATATTTCAGTTTCTTCATATTTGCATCCCCATCAACATCCCCGTCATCATTATTGTCATCATCATCATAATGTTTATTCGATCTTGAATTCCAATTTTCATCATCGACACCACGATCAACATAACCGTCACCGTCATCATCTACAACGAAATCATCTTGTAATAATTTTTGACGTTGTCTTTTTCTATATTCCTTTTCATCTATGATATCATATAATTTGGTATCATCTTCTTGATCTTCTAATTCATCATCACTGATTGATAACCCTTTACGTTTTGCCTTAAGTTTTTTAAGAATTTCCAATTTGTTTTTGCTGGTAGAACTCATGCCTTTTTTTAACGAAGCTTATAATAAGTTTGTGAATTGAGATTAGTGTAAGGAAGTATGTAAGTAAAATAGCGGGTTGGTGAGCTTTTCCAGATATTATTAAATTTGGGAGAGCAAGAAGGTTTATTATTATTTTGTTTTTAGTTCTTCAAGAATGAAATGAAGATAGATCTTGTTCTTCGAATTTACTTTATTCGAGATAAAATAGTTTACGCGTCATCTTGAAGCAGCACGCGTAAACAATCTGAACGCGTCATTCCCGTCAATATCAAGTCGATTTGCTAAGAATTTTTTATAGTACGTAGTTATTTGGTGATTTCCAATACTGGAAGCTTCTACTGTTCCTCTTTCTATTGTTCTTTTCATGATCTGATGTAGATGAGGACTGCTTTCATCATATTAATTGTAAAGAAGCTTCCATTGGGGTTCAAACATATCTGATGGAATAGTCTAATCGACCAATATAATAACATTGCTAGAGGTACTTTATTTCTTTTTGGTATTTTACTGCCCTCCATTAACAATATATATATATATATATATATACGTTACTTAATTTTTATATAATAAGCATAAAACGAGAATAAGATGAATATCTTAAGGTTCTAAGATTGGTAAGGTATCAGTCAACTATTCTGAATTGTGTGTGAATCGAGTGAGTGAGCTCCACCGCCACTCATACTTAACATTTTCCCTCTTTAACATGACTTATTTTTTTTTTGTTATTGACAAGACTTCTGACATGTATTTGTCTAAGGTAAACAAAGACAGCTAACATAGTAGGTTGATCTGACTTTTATAGTCCTGTCAGACTATAAAGATCAGCTCAACTTTCCGGAGTTGAACGTTTGGTATAGTGCAACCCAGACACCCATACCCGTCAGGTCCATCGCAGATACTTTCTCTTTTTCTTTTTCACAATTTTTTTCACGTTTTCGACGTTTCAATATTAGTCAACTACTCTACGTACTACACAACACAGTTTTTGCCATTATATTTGGTAAACTATGGCAACCTCTTGCATTTTGAAGACTTGATGTTTACAATCTAAAACGAGTGTAAGAAACAGTACACTATCATTATAACAATATCATCTCATTCCGAGGACATCATTTGTTGTATCACGAACTTTCCTTGCTGAAAGAACAAGCATCACCGTCTTTTTATAACATTACCAGAAAGAAAAACAAAAAACTGTGGCTAATAATAATACAGCAAATTAAATATTGATTACAGAAGCAAAAAAACTACAACACGTATCTCACAGCCACCAAAAAAAAGAAATGGACAGTATTAGCACACGTGATACTGATAAAGATAAGAATATAGCAAATTCTTATAAGCAAGAATTTGCAAACCTGTTCGGGTCAGATAATATTCCACATAACAATAGCACGAATATTGTACCAACACCTACCAGTTCTTCGACCGATGGCAATACTATAGGCGGCTCAAATTTATTATCGAATAATAATAATAATACTACTAATATCAGCAACACCGATGGCTTTGACAGTAATATTACACCAAGTATACTATTGGAACAACTAGCGTATGTAGATAATATACTACCCTCCTTAGAACAAGATTTCGGTAATTTAGACTCATGGATCCTAGGTGAGTCTAACAACAACAATAATAGCCATCCAAACCAATTGAATAACAACAACAACAACAACAACACTAATAATGATATAATAGGTTCCTTCAGTAGCAATACTATGATCATGAATAATATGAACTCCTTTGGCTTAGATGAACAATTAGCTGTAGAATTAAGTGCATTCGCTGATGAATCATTCATATTCCCAGATGAAGATAAACCACCGAGAAATGATGATGACGATGCTAACGATGGTGATGATGATAAAGAACATGATGATATCGAATCATCTCTTCATACAACGTTCAATAATGATAACACTAGTAATGATACGCAGCAAATCGATGGGAAAAAGAAGAAATCACATTTTTTGACTCAAAGGAAAAATAACTTCTTAAAATCACAATATGAACAATCTAAATTAAGGTTCTCTTCAAAGAGAAATAATAATAATAATAATAATATGAATATGAATACAAATGAATCATCACAACATATCAACAGTCCGTCAAATAGTAATAGCAATCATGGCGGGTTCACTAATTTTGAAGTAGATGATGATTCCATGATAACTACAACTCCAACTACAACTACAACAAATAACTCAACTAATATGGATACTCTATATCAAAGGTATCATCCAACTAATGCTTCTCCATTGAATAATGTAATAATACCATTCCAATCACCGTCACCATCGCAATCACCATCGCAATCGCAATCGCAATCACAGTTACATTCTCCGATTATGGATACAAATACTAATAACAGTAGGAACAATAGCCTTAATAATAATAGTAATGATACTGAAAATTATTCTTCAAGATCTCAACATAATGAAACCATACCTAATTCACCATATGTGATACCAACTTCTTTTACCCATGATTCAACCAATAATAATTACCAACAGCAACAGCAAACGGTGAATAATAATATTGAAATGCCCGACTATTCAAAAATACCTACAGCCACTTTAGCAAGCTTACATCCCCGTATTAAAATACCGCCAGGTGCATATAATTCATTACGTAATTCAGGGTTTAAACCAGATCAAATAGACGCAATCTCTGTAATAATAGCTTACAATGAACAACAAAAATTAAAACATAATAATAATTCATCTTCACCTTCCCTTTCCCCTTCCTCTTCATTCTCATCCTCTTTTGTGCATACCAATTCGAAAGAAAATAGGAATAGTAATTCTACAACTACGACTACAACGACGAATGACGACGATGAAGGTGCTACCTCAAGGAATGCTCATTTATTATTGAACTTATTATCAAATGGAAACACATTCACTCATCCTGCGGTGCCTACTCCTCCGGTACCTATTCCTGCTACAAATGTCGCTCGTATTACTGAACAAAATACAATGGTACCGTTTCAAGATAAGAAAAGGAAAAAAGTGAAATTGATAACAATAATACTAGGGAAATGAAGAAAACTAAAAGTGAACCAACGATAATAAACGTGACGAGGAAGAAATCTAATGAATTGAAAAAAAATAAAGAAAAACAATTGGAAGACTCATTGAATGAATTAAATCAATTAGCTTTATCTTTACAAGATAAAATTAGTAATTTAGAAATGGAAAATAAACTTTTGAAAAAGTTGGTTCATAATACAATGGATAATAATAATACCGATGATGCTGAACAACAACAACAACAAGGAGAAAGCAAGGAGGAAGAAAAAAGTGTATAGAGTTATATATATATATATATATATATATATGCGTATATGTGTATATGTGTGTTTTCACTTTAAAAATTATTAACTTCTATTATAAGAATTAAAGAGAATAATCTGCTTTTATAGGAGAATATATATTATATATTAGTTTTAATAAAACAATAAAGTGGCGGGGATCGAAAAGACTACCATTAGACTCTGACTCTATCTCTCTATTTAGAATTTTATTACACCTTAATAGCTTCTATTTCTTAAAATTAAAAGAATGTATAATAATATATCAAAAGTAAACTGATAAGGAAAAAAATGCTAATTCCAAGCCGTCTCACATACAATGGAGTGGAGTAGTTTTTGTTCTGTTTTTGATCCCTTTGTGTTCGATTACCTCATTCGGGATTTGTGGATGGTGTGAGGGCGCTAGCATCTTAAATTTTTGTTTTCTGAAGTTTGAAGAAACCGGAGTTTTGTATTTTAGTGACTACCGTTCTTTAGTTCTCCGAGATTTTCATTTCGGCGTCATACAATCTTTTCTGACAGCATCCATACATAAGCAAAATAAATACAAAGTTGATAGTGGTGTCAGGACTTGACTGTCCGATAAAAATGATATTCTTTTATTATCTTTGGTATATTTTTGGAGCAGAATTGAACCAGAGAGCACTTATTAGGAGGATAAATAAAACTATATGCAATTGAATCGAGTGCTTCAATACGTTCCCGCGCAACACAAAACAAAGAAAACCAAAAACAACAACAGAAGCGTACTTTAAATTCACCATATTGAGGTTCAAAGCATTCAACTACTTCGAAAAGGGTTTTCCAAAAGCAAAAAAAATGTAGTGGGAATATTTTTAAAAAACAAGCGAAAGAAAATTTCAATTGTAATTGTCGACCTTTTTCCCCACTTATAGACAGGTCGGTGGTTTTCCAATAAGTGTTTTTATCTCTTCATACTCTTATTTGTTATTTGAGAGTTTGATAGTGTATTTATTCTTTATTGGGACACAGAATATATATAACCAAAACCATACTTATAACAAAAAAAAGAAATACTTCCTAAAATATAGTGAAGCCTTGAACGAGGAAGATAACGGTGAATTTCTAAGATTAGTAGTGCTTACTAGCTCAGAGAAGAACCAGAAGGAGTTAGAGTGGAATGGAATCTTTGCGGAGTTCGGTCTCCATCAACGACGTATACCACCGTTCAACATCTACGTCGCTGACACTTCCTGATTACGTAGACATCGTACAAGTGGGACTATATAGGGGTAATTATAGTATACTATTAGTATATAGTATATACGTAGTATGGATATAGTATTATCGTATTTTAGTATTGAGACAGAGAAGAAGACGCTTCGGCGTAGAAAGTTTCCGCATTATGTTTAGACTATAAGTTTTGAGATAAACCCAAAGGAGCGTCGGTGACGGCGTTTTGGTGTTAGCGTCAGTGTTATTATTGTTAGAAGACATGGTATATTAGTAAAAGATAGCTGAATATGCAGTTATTTTACTTGCAAAAGATTGTTGTTTTCTATGTATGAACTATATAATAATAATAATAGAACGGAAAGGAAATAGTATATAAAAAATATAAACTGTCCTCCTTTTTATATGTTTCTCGAATAGTGTTATTTCTCTAATCTATATCTCGACCCCCTGATGGATTTCCTTAAAGTAATAATTATCCCTTGAAATTATATTTTGTGTCTAAGACACGTTTCTACAATAGCTATTATGGAATACAGTAATCCGTTGCACGCCATCAGATATTTCTATCTATACGATGATGTGTTCCCATTAATACTGTGCATCATATATAACTTATCTGAAACTTCGTTGCTTCTGTGTTTTAGTCTATAACTCTCCATTCAACTGTTCCGTTTCATGCTCAATACTTCCACTGCTCATGCCCAGAGGTCATACCCGGCCGACACCTTACCACATAAACTACCAAACATCAACCAAACCGGTTATTCTTCTCCTAAACCACAATGGAATCAAGACAAGTCTCATACTAGGTTCAACACACCTAAACGTCCACAATTCATCAACAATACCAAACCCCATCGTAATTTCAAACAATTCTCCAAGCGTCGTAATTACCAGCATTCCAACAGGAATCAATCCAATCAACATAACACATGTTGTAGAGACCCTCAAAATAAATTAAAACAGAATTGCTCCAACGCTTTATCAAAGGCTCCAAAACCAGGTGCTCATGAGGTACAACATATTGCAGAACATGAACAAACACACTTCAGATCCCTCAGCGATTCCTTCACCTTCTGAAATAGTTCCTAACTTCCCTAGCTACCACAATATAGGCTCCAGATCTTCTTCTACCAAATATAAGAATCATATCTTATTTGATAATGCGGCCCATGCACATATAACTAACCATCCAAAATTGCTTCATTCAATCGTGTCATGTAATACCATAGTAACCGCTTTCAACAAACAACTTGTCCCGATCATTGCCAAAGGTATCTTCTCGTTGCAACTAGGCAACATCAAACTGGATCTACCCACCTTCATCGCCAAGGACTCTATTTCCTTCGCTATGATAGTTTCTGAAATCCAACTGCGCTCATTAAATATTTTTATATCCAATATATAGTATATAGTATTATAGTATTATAGTATTATAGTATAGACTACAACTGTCAATACGCGCCGTTGGCTTTCTCTCTTCAACAAACCTTTCTCACTATGGCGAGGATCTTAACCGTCTCCTATTGTTAGTTATTACCAGATCTTGGTCAAAAAAGATGATCAGACAAAAGAATAAATTAACAAAAATATATACAGATACTCACAGATTACACAGTTATATCTGGTGTTTTTCAATCCATTTCAATCTTGTATCTAGTTCGTCCATTTTATTTTATTCATCTACCCACTTATTTCATTTAATCAGATATTGCAAATGATTATACTCTTGTCTGTGGCTGACAATGAAAGGAAAATCTCATTAGTATCAAAATCATATGCTCTGGTATTCAAATCATTAAATATACCGTCTAAGAATGACAACAATAATAATAACAATAATAATGACGGAAATATCCCATATTGTTCCATAGAACTAGTCACGAAAGCATCCATATTAAATGATAGAAACTATAAACGATTGCTCCGTCATACGATCCATGGGTTTATTGGATTAATTGAAATTAACAATTTCATCTTCATTGGTTTAATCACTGGAAGTTCCAAATTAGCACAACCAATCCCAAACGAAACTATTAATAAAATACTCTCTGTAGATTTCGTTTGTCTGAATGATTCTACTTGGGATTTCATGGAATTGGGTGCCTTGGATTATTATGATCATTCATTATCATCTTCATCCTCTTCTTCACAGATTGATAAAGATATTGGTGATCCACAACAAAGGCATCCGTGTCATGATTTGAAAAAACTGTTGTCAAATGGTTCCTTTTATTATAGTTCTAATTTCGATTTAACAACCACGCTGCAAAATAGATACCTTAACAATAAAACCAAAGGAGGCATTGGTGATGAAGATAAAGATAATGATACAAATTCAAACATGAATGAAGCATTCATGTGGAATTCATTCATGATGAATGAAATCATGAATTATAAAAATCATCTAAACGTAAACCATAAAAAAATACTAAACAATGAAGGATTCTTAACATCAGTAATTCGCGGATTCGCAAAGACTTTCATATCATACATTAACCATTTGAAAATTGCCCTAACAATCATTTCAAAACAAAGTTGGAAAAGAGCCGGTACAAGATTTAATTCCCGTGGTATAGATGATGACGGTAACGTATCCAATTTCGTAGAAACAGAATTCATAATGTATTCTTCACAATATTGTTATTCATTTACTCAAATAAGAGGAAGTATCCCAATCTTTTGGGAACAAGACACTTCACTCATTAATAATTCAAGGAAAATTCAAATTACAAGATCAGTGGATGCAACTCAACCTATTTTTGATAACCATTTCATACAATTGATCGAAAAATATGGTCCCGTACATATCATTAATTTACTTTCAAAGACTAAATCAAATGAATTGAAATTATCTAAAGCTTATAAACATCATTTAATAAATTCAAATGAATTGCGTTTGGATGAAAATGTGTTTTTAACTGAATTTAATTTCCATAAGGAAACTGCACAAGACGGATTCTCAAGTGTTAAGAGAATACTGCCCCTAATTAATGAATCCATCTTGACCAACGGTTATTTTTCATACGATGTCAAAGAAGATAGAATTATTTCAAAACAAGTAGGTGTTTTCAGAATAAATTGTTTGGATTGTCTAGATAGAACTAACTTAATTGAACAAACGATCTCATTTGCTAATTTCAAAGTTTTCCTAACGGATTTCAAACTAATGAATAATAATAACAATATGAGGTTTATAGATGATCAAGATTTTGCAATTAAATTAAACACATTATGGGCAGATAACGGTGATCAAATCTCACAAATATATACAGGTACAAACGCATTAAAATCTTCATTTTCGAGAAAGGGGAAAATGTCATTAGCTGGTGCATTATCAGACGCAACAAAATCAGTTAGTAGAATGTACATTAATAATTTCAGTGATAAAAAGACACAACAAAATATAGATTTGCTTCTTGGAAGATTACCTGATCAATATCCCGTCCAATTATTTAACCCAATGAATGAATTCATCAATTCGAAACTAATTTCCATGGCTGATAATTTCACATCTTTTTCATCAGCTAATATATTGATTGGAACATTTAACGTCAATGGGATGTCTTCAAATAAATCTCTTGATATTTCAAATTGGTTATTCCCCATTGGTGATAAATTTAAACCTGATATGGTAGTATTGGGATTCCAAGAAGTTATTGAATTAACTGCAGGTTCAATATTAAATGCTGATTATACGAAAAGCTCATTTTGGGAAACAACTGTAAAGGATTGTTTGAATCAATACGTTGATGATGAAAATGAAAAATATATTTTGTTGAGAGTGGAACAAATGTCCTCTTTATTGATTTTATTTTTCGTGAAATCAGATAAGATTAATCAAATTAAAAAAGTCGAGGGGTCCACTAAGAAAACCGGGTTCCGTGGTATGACAGGGAATAAAGGTGCAGTTGCCATTAGATTTGAATACGGAAATACGTCATTCTGTTTCGTTAATGTTCATTTATCTGCTGGTGTTAATAATATTGAAGACCGTAGAAATGATTATTTTTCTATTATGAAAAACATAACTTTTGCAAACTCTAGGAAGATTTCAAATCATTCTTCAATATTTTGGTTAGGAGATTTGAATTATAGAATTACATTAAGCAATGAACAAGTTCGAAAGGAATTGTACACTGAAAATGATGGATACATTGAAAGATTATTAGAATATGATCAACTAACTAAAGAAATTAATTCAAATGTCATATTTCAAGGATTTTCCGAACCAACTGTACAATTCAGACCAACTTACAAGTATGATTTTGGAACTAATAACTATGATTCTTCAGAAAAAGCAAGGACCCCATCATGGACAGATAGAATCGTTTATAAGGGAGATAACTTGTCACCATTAGCTTATTCAGCATCTCAATTAATGATTAGTGATCATCGTCCAGTTTATGCTGCTTATAGAGCCAAAATTGAAATCGTTGATGAAGTTTCAAAAGCAAATATAACAGAAAAATTATACCTAGAGTATCAAAGAGACCATCCCGATGAAACAATTGATTTTTCTGATACGGAGGAGGATTATGATAACGATGATGATGATGGTGATGACGATAGAGATTTAATTCATTTTGAACCAGGAAAATATATTAATCCTGTTGCAGTAGCACCAAAATTTGATGGTAATTTAACACTTCCAGTAGATATAGAGAAAACTATTGCGAAAACTCCACCGCCATTACTTCCAAAGAGAAAGATACCTGCTCCACCTATTTCAAGAGATTCTTCATCACTTTCATTCAGATCTGTGCCACTAATTCCTTCAAGGACGCCGTCCAGTAGGGTAAATTCAATGAATCCACCTATTCCTCCACCACCAAGAGTACAAGTCAAGAAAGATATAGACGTTAGTAAAAATATAGCTACGGTTGAAAATTCAAAAAAGGAATTCAAGGAAGAAAAAGAGGAGAATATTAAGCGCTCAATTGAAGAACAAACAGATACTTTAATCGTATCTAATAAGAAATCTATAGAGCCATCAAAATTATCTTTTGAATCAGTGTCAATACAGCGGCCTCCTGTTCCGAGGAAACCAAAAATTTTCACATCGATTACAGATACACTGTTGGTTGAGAACGATCGAAAATCTAGTAATAGTGTTGGATCCAAAGAAACCCTACCACCTGCCACCGACGATTTAAAAACGACAAATTCTATTAACAGTAGTTTCAAAGATACAATCGAATTACTTTCTGAGGATGATGATGATGATGATTCCTCTTCTTCCATTAAGAAATCATTTAGCCCAATTGAAATGACCAATGTCACGAGTATCACGAGTACTAATAACCAAGATAAGTTAAAACAGTCAGGAAACTCTAATATACAAAAGAAAAAGAAGAAACCTCCTGCGGTCCCAGTAGAGAAAGAATCATTAGAAAATTTACCCATACATAAATGGAAACCTTTATCCCCCAAACAAAAATAGCATGGATAGAAAAGAACCCACATTTTTGTTTTATAGAGAGACTCATTACATACGCATTATATAGAAATAGAGATAGAATAATTTTTCGTAAATGAAAACGTCAACAATTGCATCATATCATTTGGCATTAATTTGAATATACAGGCCTCGTGCGTTCATTCTAAAACGTTCATCAATTGGAATGTCTTCCTTCCGGAAGCCGAGTTGTTTTCAATTTTTCCTGAAGACTTATGTTTACCTTTTCTTGACACTTTTTGACACATTTATTTTTTCATCACGTAACCTTAACCCCTTCAAAATATGTTTCTTCAGAATAAATGCGTAAGTAGAGGGAGGGAGAAGAGTATATATATAGAGAGAGCTCAAATTTTTACAATAAGTAAGAAAATGTCTTTCAATACCATGATAATATACCACTACTACCAGAACAATTTCAAACAGTATCCTATACACGAACATGGCAATCAAAGTAATTTATGTCGCAAGGCACGGTTATAGATCAAATTGGGTACTAAAAGGTCCCTATCCAGACCCTCCAACAGGGATTGAAAATGACGTACCCTTGGCCCAACATGGTCTCGATCAAGCCAAGGAACTAGGTGAATATATGAAGACGAAGATTGATCCATCATTAAAGCCACAATTGATCATATCATCACCATTTTATCGTTGTTTACAAACAGCTCAGCCAACCAAAATGGCTTTGGATTTACCATTGTGTGTTGATCGTGGTCTTGGTGAATGGTTTAGAGTGGAAAGAGCCACTATCCCGTACCCTGCTGATGTGGGAACTTTAAAGGAATTATTTCCTGGATTGATCAGTGATGACACTGATGCTGATGATGGTTGGGAAAATTGTAGCATGCCAAGCCGTCATGGTGAAACTGAAGAAGATATTTTTAACAGATGTAAAGAATTCTTGTCTAATTTTTTTATGGAAGCAGAAAAAAAGTTCCCAGATGTGGAGAGAGTTATGTTTTTCACTCATGCTGCTACAAAGGCTGCATTGGGGATGAACCTATTAGGGTTTTCCAGTGTTAGAGATACATTAGATGATTCTGGTAAGATCCTTAACAATCCGAGTTGTTCCTTGGATAAGTATGAAGCAACTGGAGCTGGGTGGAAGATTACCATGAATGGTAATACTTCATATTTGAGTAAAGGCGCTGAAATGAATTGGAGTTTCCAGAAGGGATTCAGAGAAGCTTCTGATGAAGATATCAAAATCAGGTTAGCAGCAGATGCAGCTATTGCAGCAGAAAAGGGTGCAAAGGTAGCTGCAACAATGGCCGATTAATGGTGATAGCAACTATGCATTTTTGGGTATATGTCTCATACCAACAAATAAAAGATTAAGAATATACATCTAGGAATATTTTTCTTATATATATATATATATATATGGGTGTATTATTTTCTGACATTTCTCAGTCTCCGATACGACTGTGACGCCTTTTTTTGACGTGAAAAATGATCTTTAAAAATTTTCCGCGTAGAAAAAATTTCAGAAGAAAAATGGAAACTCAACTCATCTCATCGCAAAACCATAGTGACAATAATTGATAATAAAGTTCAATGCTATGTATGATATTATCAAAGGGATCGGTTCGATATAGAATTCATTGGTAGAAATCCAAAGTTGTATCAATATTCTCAGTGGCATAATTATACAACAATAAACGTAATGGTTAAATCAGTGATAAAGAAAGGAAAATCTATCAAAGATACATCATCTCCAAAGGAAGAAAATATTCAAGAACAACAACAAGAAGAAAATATCCACGTTGTATCTTCATCTGATGAAAGAGAAGATGAAGAAGCGAACAAAGATATTGATGACGAAATTGACGGTCTATCCGATGCACAAAGTGATAGCGAGACCACGAAACATAAGATAAAGAAGTTAGATCCAAAAAAGAAGGAACAAGATAATAATAGTAATAAGAAGAAGAATGCACTTGCTGATTATTCTAGTATCATATATGTGAGTAGATTACCACATGGGTTCCATGAAAAGGAATTGAGTAAATATTTCTCCCAATTCGGTAATTTGAAAGAAGTTAGATTGGCCAGAAATAAAAAGACTGGGAACTCGAGACATTATGGGTTCATTGAATTCACAAGTAAAGATGATGCAAAGGTTGCGGAAGATACCATGAATAATTATCTATTGATGGGCCATCTATTACAAGTACGTCTTTTACCGAAGGGTACCAAGATTGAAAAATTATACCAATATAAGAAGAGAGCATTCAATGATATGAAGGTGAAAAAGAGCTCTGAGCAGCTAAAGGAAAAGGCCAAGAAGAAGCATGAAGAAAGAGTAGCCAAATTAGTTGAAAGCGGCATTGAATTCAAATGGTAAATCCTTATCGGAACTATAGAATAGCTATATATATATATATATAGACTATACTGAAAAATATTATAAAATGTAAATTACTGCTATAAACGAATTGAACCCTGAAGAATAAAAACCAGGTCTTATTTGGAAATGAAAGGTATGTACCCTAAAGTGTGGCCTAACTTTTGTAGCTCGGACTTGTCGGTTGATAAAGCAGAAATGATCCGTTAAATACCAACGGATAAAGGATAACAATACGCCCCTCTTAGAAACAATAGAGACCGATGTTTCAGAAGTATCTGTTGTTCATTCGGGAGTTACTTTCCTTCACCACTCAGAAGAACCCTAATGCATGTTTTTGTCGGTCCATGTAAAAAATAATTTCAGAATTAATGATAATAATCCGATATGACATAAAAACAGTAAGCGAACGTAAACGAAATTTAACGACAGCTTTCTTGCGCTTGTGTTACGTGAAACTTTCCGTCCCTCGAGCCATTTATATATATATATATATAAGTAGTTTTCGCAACTTCATTCATTGTCTGTCTCGAGTTCCGTTCTCTTTACCTCTCCAATTATTAACACAGTCGAGCACCTCTATAGCGAAACAGCAACAACAACACAGTAATACCTGGAAAAAACATGTCTCAAATTTACACTTACGAAGAAATTGCTAAACATAACTCCCCAGATGACACTTGGATTGTCATTGAAGGTAAAGTCTATGACGTGTCCAAATTCTTAGATGAACATCCAGGTGGTGAAGAGATTATCTTCGAATTAGCCGGTACAGATGCTACTGAAAATTTCGAAGATATTGGTCATTCCGATGATGCTTTGAAAATACTAAAGAAAATGTACATCGGTGATCTAGATAAAGCTAGTAAACCTGTTAAAGTGGTGCCTAAAGTGGAAGTTACAAGGAAATCAGATGAAAATGGTGGTCTACTTGTTTGTATGATCGGTGGCATTTGTCTGGCGATCGCTTACTACTATTTGAACGATTAAACTTAGTAGCTTAGAGAATAAGAATTATTACGCACTATTTCACTCAACCTTCTACTTCATATTTATAAACATATTATCATTATTATTTTTACCTTTTGGTTATGTACCATATTTACTCAATCTAATTTATTCGGCTACCAAATAAGCCAAGCATTTATAATACTGTTCCTGTAACTTTATATATCAATTTAATATAATTGTCTTTGAATCTGTCAATGTATATATAGGGCAACACGGAACGTTCCATTTTGCATAATGATCAAAGAAATGTGTATAGAAAATTAAAGCGAATATTTTTTCTTAAAGGGATGGGAAAAATATACTTATATAAATATAAGTAAGTATAATATACAGGTCAAAAATTCTTACGGTTTATGGTTTATCAAAATCTATCTAGCAGGGTTTGGAATAGGCTAATTTACAAATTAATACGATGGAGAATGGATGCAAAAGTGGTACTTAATTGATTACCATCTGTTACCTCCACCACCACCATTTCTTTGCCAACCACTATCTCTTGATCTGTTGTTGTAACCACCACCGTTACCACCGCGACCACCACCATAACCGCCACGACCTCTACCGTAACCACCACGGCCACCACGGCCACCATATCCACCACCACCATATCTTGGATGTGGACCACGAGCTCTTCTATCATATTTCAATAATTCAGGTGGAATGTTTTGATTAGCTTCTCTCATAATGGAAATCAATGAAGCACCTAAACTCTTGTTATCTTCAGTGAAGAAAGAAATAGCAGTACCCTTGGCACCTGCTCTACCAGTTCTACCAATTCTATGAACATAATCTTCAATGTTACCTGGCATATCATAGTTAATAACAAAGTTAATACCTTTGACATCTATAATAATATTAATAAAGAAACGAAAAAATAAACGTTTTGGAGAAAGTAATTGTTAGTAAAATAATTCTTCAAAAAAAATTTGTAACTTTTTCTTTTCAATTGAAATGGTGAGTAAATAATCCTTTCCAAGATATGATAATGACAAAACGAATGGAAATTTAAAAGAATATGGAAATCCCTACGCGTAAGTTTAAAATATTTTGCAATTAAACAAAAAGAAGTATATTAATAATAATCAATACATTTCTTCTAAAACTGAATTAGAAGATATGTTTTCATGTATTAAAAAAAACGTAAACAAAAGACTTAAAAACAATATATAAACAAAGATGAATTAAAAAAGAGTTGCTTGCATAAGTTCTTTGAAATAAAGGGTATATATTGAATTCCCAATATTTTTAAGAAAGTTCATAAAAAAGAAAAAAAAGATCCTTGCCCCCAAATGTGCATTAAAAGAAAAAAAGAAGTAAAGTCATTTAATATCGTATCGGGCGATCCATGACTTAGCTTCCCATTTTCTCCTTATCATTAATTTGTTGTGTCTCGTTTTTCTCTTCTCCTCTCTTCCCGTTTTGCGCAAACAAAATAGTTCTCTTTTTCCAAACTAAACTTCTGCATTTTTTTCATGGTTACAATCAACTGAACCTAAAAAAATTAGAAGTTAATATTCTTTTCATCTTGTGTTATACTGTTTCCTTGGTTACTTGTCGTTCCTTCTCAAAATTTGTTTACTTATCCAAAAAAAAAATCAAAAAATCAAAAAAAATCAAAAAAAAAATCAAAAAATCAAAAAAAATCAAAAAAAAAAAAATTATTCGTAGTTTCTTCGTCAATCAATCATTAGTAACAGGCGTTATCGTTATTATTAATTATTAGTATTAAAGGATTAATGTCGTGTCTTATTAATAGTTTTTGTTGGAAATAAAATCATTTCAGTAGAAAAAAGAAAAAGTTAGTAAGAAAAAAAATATAATTGTAACATACCGATACCTCTAGCTGCAACATCAGTTGCAACCATAATAGGAGAATTACCAGCTCTAAATTCTCCTAAAACCCAATCACGTTCTCTTTGATCTTTGTCACCATGAATGGCAAGAGCGGGCCACCCATCTTCTCTTAACATTTTAGTAATCTCATCACACATTCTCTTTGTAGAAGCAAAAATTAAAATCTTAGATTCTTTATCTTCAGAGGCGGTTTCTAAATGTTTCAATAAACGGTCTCTCTTTTCAAATTCAGAAAGAACTTCAACCAATTGGGCAATATTATGAGAAGCAGATAATTCCAAAGAACCGACTTGAACTTGAATTGGATCATTCAAATAATCACTAGCCAATTGTTGAACTTCCTTTGGCCAAGTAGCGGACCACATTAAAGTTTGTCTATCAGGTCTAATTTGGTCAACAATTTTTCTAATTTGAGGTTCGAACCCCATATCTAACATTCTATCAGCTTCATCTAAGACCAAATACGTAACTCTTTTCAAGTTAGTTTTACCGATTTCTAACATATCAATCAATCTACCTGGAGTAGCAATAACGATTTCAGAACCTCTAGATAAATCTCTGATTTGTTGACCACGAGGAACACCACCATAGACACAAGTGTTTCTAATTCTAGAAGAATGACCAAATTTAGAGCATTCCTTTTGAATTTGAACAGCTAGTTCTCTTGTTGGAGCCAAAACCAAAACAATTGGACCATCACCTGGACTCAATAAAGGTTGAGCATTAATATGAACAATACCAGGCAAACAATAAGATAAAGTCTTACCAGAACCAGTAGCAGCAACACCAATCATATCTCTACCAGAAAGAGCCATTGGCCAACCTTGACATTGAATACCAGTTGGAGCATCAAAACCTTCAGCTTTCACTTCCTTTAAGACGTAATCAGGGAACCCAGCTTCATCGAATGAAGTAATTGGTTTGGGGATATCATGACCGGAAATAGTCATTTCATTTTTCTTACGGAATTCAGCAACTTCAGCATCTGATCTATTTCTAACAGTTTCATGTTCGACGTAGAAATTTTTTTCAAAAGTTGGTAAATTTGGTAATTCTTGTTCCCAATTTGGTTTAATTAGTTCTTGAGGACCGTTGAATGAGGAACCCCCACGCATACCACCACGACCACCAGATTGGTAACCACGACCGTTAGATTGATGGTTGTAGGAGTTTTGATCAGATGATCTTTGACCACGGAAATCACCCCCACGAGAGTTGTAATTTGATCTGTTGAATTGTTGATCTCTACCACCAGTGAATGACATTATTATTGACGGGTTAGTTTTTGTTTGTCTTTCTTAATTTCAAAAGACTAAAAAAACATTGGAACCAATGAAGGAAAGAGAAAACAGGGGGAGGAGGAAGTTCGAGAAGTAGTATCTTATGTAAGTCTTTATATAAGTTTCGAAAAGACACAAAGGTGAAATTTTTCACTTTACGAAGAAATGGCCGCAGCAAATTACGAAATGAAAAAATTTTCAAACGAAAAAAAAAAGGAAAATAAGTTTGGCGATGAGATGAGATGAGCATCGACAAATTTCGAAGTGACAGGGAAAATGACAGAAAAGGAGAAAGATACTGTATGAAACCAGTTGTAGATGTATATATTCGGACGTGCATAAAGGAAATATTAATGTTTAGTCGATTAAAAACGTATAATTTTGTGTAGATGATTATTATATATATATATATATATATATATTAACGTAATGGTTTATGAATGAAGACTTATAGTAAATGTTCGCAACATGATAAAGGGGGGAAATTCGCGCTATATTTCTTTACATATCTCTTATCTTTTGAGTGAATTTTTCTTCTACTACATCACATAGATCCATTAAATCTTGTAAACCTTTGTGTAATGCTTCCACTGCTGTAATTTCACCATAAGTTTGAATTCTAATATTTAAAAATTCTTCCGATGGATGAGGTATAGAATACCCACAAAATTCCACTTGAGGGTTTTTCATTATAATATAACGAAGGGCATTACCTAGGGTATGATCTTCTTGTAGTATTTGGAAAGATGCAGAACATCCATCTTCGGATGCACCTTGTTGTAATATTTTAATTTTTTCTCTATCAGGTTCATCTTCCTCTTCTTCTTCTTCTTCTTGTGATTGGGATTCGTTGGCTAGCATATCAACGTCCTTTGGTTCGACATCTTCAGTTGTTGCTGTTGTTGTTGGATTAGCTGTCGTAGTGGGTTCTTTTATACTTTCCGTAGACATCTTTATGTGGTTTACAATAATTTTATGTTGTTATCGAAAATTGTAGGCTATTCCCAGATATCACCACCTATTCGCTGCCGTAAAATTGAAGAATACCTCACTATCATATCATACCATATCTTATCATATCTTATTGTATCTTATTGTATTGTATAAGATCTTGTTCAATTTTTTGGTATTTTCCAAAAAAAAAAAAAAATTTTACAGAAATAAAGGTTACCCGGAGATTAGAAAGCTTTCTGGCGGCGCTACCATTAACATTTTTAAAGGGAGATGAGGGGGAAACAAAGGAAGGAACAAGAATAATAAGGATAGTAAATAAATAAATCATTGTTGTTATATGATGAAAAGAAGACAGTTAAATATAGATAAAGTGGTTAAAGTCCCCCAGATTTTGATACTTTGTCACCACTGTTATCTTTTTTGCATTCTGGAATTCTCAAAAAAAATAAGGCATACATCTGAAGCTATCATTACAGAAAAATGTCAAATACTGATGGTATAGACACATTCGAAAGGCCAATAGAAGAAGTAACAGATGGTAATACATTTGCTACAAATGAAGGGACTGGGTTACAAAATGAAGAGAGAGAAAGATTACTAAGTAACCAAACAGAAACAAATTATCATACTAATGAGAACTCTTCCACTATTGTACCAAAACCTTCTCATAGAACTCCCATAGGCTCTACTACCACTGATGGTACTGCTGCAAATACTACTGCTATTACGACAAACCCACATAGCAATGATTTAGAATCTACCACCTCAGACGGACCTATGAGAAGGCAATATGAAATTCAAAAAGATTACAGAAATTTTTATCATAACTCAAGAATTCTTTTGATTATTGTTGTGTCCATGTCAGCAATATGGTTCATCATTTCATTAATTTCCGATTTCTTCTTCAATTTTAGATTTAATAATAAATTAACGAGTTTCAATAACATAATATTACTCTTAATATCTATGGTTGCTAATTCGTGTAATTACATCTTTAATGACATTGAATTATATTCACAATTAGATTATTCTCTAAACATAATCCTAGCATCTTTAACATGGTTCAATTTGGTACTACTATACTTGATTAAATTCACAAGATCCAGACTATCATTCACTGACAAGGCAATCTATATATGGACTATATTCACATTTATACTAGGTGCCACATTAGATTGGCAAAATCATAAATATGCAATACAATTAAATAGACAAGCACCCACCACTATTGACGGGAATGATGAAATGAGACAGCCAATAACTTCGAAACACACAATAAATGAATGGTTACAAATAGCAACAAGAAATATAATAAAATTGTTCTTATTAGCCGCATTAATTTCATTAACCTTAACTCAATTATTATACACAATCGATCTTCATCGTACTGCACCAGCTAGGAGTGAATTCCAATTCACTGACCCTACAAACAACACACAGATTCATATAAGGTGTCATTTGAAAAACTTGCATGGTAGCGGCGGCGAGGGAAACAGTAACGACAAGAAGACAACCCATCCAATCATATTGTATGAACATGGTGGATTTGATACATGGTATGAATCAGCAGATTGGATTAAAGAATTGTATCAATTAAATAGAATAGATTCTTATTGTGTTTATGAAAGGGCTGGATATGGATTTAGTGATTCCATGGGGGCACCTACTTCTATTTCATTACAAATTGAATCATTGAATCATGCTTTGAATTCCATTATTAAAGAAAATACAAAGGATTTTGAGGGTGCGGATATGAAATTTGTGGCTGTTGGATTTGGGTATGGTGGATTGTTTTCCAGGAGTTGGTGTGCTGAGAATTTAGATCTATGTGATGGGATGATTTTGGTCGATTCTTGGCATGAAGATTTATTATTGAAGAATTATATTTCCAGATTATTACCTGATCCAGATCATGATGATGATGATGGTGACGACAATAATCGCGATGATGACAATGATAATCATAATGGTAAGAAACGTAAAGAATGGAGATTTACTAAAGAATTAGGTACAAGGAATGGATGGAAATTATGGTGGAAAGGATTTTGGAATAGTTTTGGTTTAAATCTTCAATTATCATGGATTTTAAAACATCATGGTTCCATGGATAGAATTCTTGGAAGAGAAATGAAATATCAAAATAGATTCCTTAGAATGAAATATTTGGAAACTGTTACTAGTTCCATATTGAGTTATAATGAGATTATTAAAAATAATAAGAATTTGAAACATGTGAAAACTACAGTTGTAAGTTCTAAAGAAATGATTAGAAGATCAACCCAATGGGGTGATTGGCAAAGATCTTTGACAAAATTATCTTCCAATACTAAAGAATGGAAAATTGTGGAAGGTGATCATGAAATTTATAAGTATGGACTTGGAAAAGAACAATTACAAAATGTCTTGTTAAGATTCCTTGAATTCGAGATGGTCTAGATTAAATGAATTTCATTTATTTACAAGAAAGGAAAAAATTTACATTCTTATATAAAATTATGCTATACGTACTGTAAACAGAAAACTATTCTACAAAAAAAAAAAATATAACAAAGAAGGGAGAAGGAAATATAAAAAAAATAATAACGGTAAGTGGAGAAAGCAAAACAAGTGGTAATAGTAATAGTAATTTTTTCTAAATAAAATTATACGGAGAAAAAGGAATAAGAAAAAGAAGGTTATATAATGTAAGATAATAATGATAATAATATATATGTCTCAATTCTTGGCATTGGAATTTGCAGTTGGAATATCCACAATTTGGTCTCCTTCACTTTCCAATTCACTTTCACTTTCTTCATCACTACTCTCTAGTGAAGCTTCCAAATCACATGCGGATCTACAATTAGGACAAACGAATTGAGGATAAGTTAACATGACCAATCTTCTAATACAATGGAAATGCCAACTATGAGCACAAGGTGAGATGAAAATAGCTTGGCAAGCTTTAATCTTTGATAAACAAATGGAACAATCTTCATCTTCATTTGCATGATCCTGCTCCTGTTGTTGTTGTTGTGATGGATCTTGAATCATAATTTTTTGTAAATTTTTTATTCGTTGTAATGCTTCCTTGTTAAATGCATTAGCTCTTAATTTCCATGATCTATTTAATTCCACTCTCATTCTAACACAACGATAAATTTCTTCAGTACCACCTCTAAAATCCATTCCTAATTGAATAATATCACCATCATGTAATAAAATATCTTTGGACATGGTTGATGCGGGAGATAATCTTTGATGATTTAAAAAGGTTCCACTTGAAGACTTCACATCTCTTACGAACCAATTCCCCATTTCATCCACTTTAAAACAACCGTGAGTTCTTGATACGACTTTTGACTTGAACACTACAGGGTGATATTGTTCAGGGATCTTTGATATGGCTTCTCTCACTCGTTCAGTGTATCTTCCAATGACTAATTGAGATCCGGGACCTGCAGTTCTAATTACTGGATCAAAGAATAAACCTTGATTGGAAGTAGATGATGTATCAATGAATGGAGTCAATCTGATACTGAAGAAACCTCGTTTATTTTTACGTTCTTGTAAAGTTTGTGAGTCAATGGAATCAGGTAATGTTGTATCAGGTGGTAAATCTAATGATAATATTTCTTTTACATTTTTTTGATCTGGTCCGTAGACAAAATGACGTAAGTTTTTTGAATTAAGTATATTATTATCATTATTATTTTCATTAGTAGGATTAGTGCTGTTGACAATATTGGGATCAATTAGTTGTTGATTATTATTATTATTATTATTATTACTATTCGTGTTATGACCACTATTTTGGAAGAACGGATTGGTGCTTGTATTCGAAACGTTATTGCTAGCTGTGTTTGATGGGAATGATTCCATTGTATTTGTAGCACGAGGGTTCACAGTATTATATTGCGATTGTGATTGTAATTGTGGTTGATCAATACCGTGATCCATATTATTATTTGACTCTTGGATATTGGCATTTGATTGTGGTAGAGCAGTTAATGATAATGATATAGGCAGATGATACCTTGAATGATTGGAATGAGTTAAATGAGCTTGTGATTGTATTTGCATTTGAATTCTTGGATCTTGCCGAGTATCTGGTTGCTGTTGCTCTTGGTGGCCTTGGTGTTCTTGTTGTTCTTGTTGGATGGCAGGCAGGTTTTCTATACTATTCAAATTTGAAGCGAAGGGTGTGGACCCAGATAGACGTTGCTCGTTTGGATGTTGTTGTCTTATGCCTATGGATGTCAATAAAGCGTTAAAGCTAGAGCCCCTTGATCTTTGGGCTGGAGTATTCCCGTTGTGGTTACTATTATTACTTGAATTACTTCCAGAAAGTTGATTTACGATGACTGTATTTGTAGTTACTGGAATAGGTGTATATACCATTGTTAGCTTCGTCTGATGTTTATGGCAGAGACAATAGGGGAATTTTGATGCTATGATAGTCGTAGGACCGGCAAACAGTTAGAGCAGAGTAAATAGATTAAATGAAAGTTATATCAAAGGATATTAAGAAACAGTTGATGATGAGAATTGGATCAAACAGTGGATATGTAACTATGTTGCAAATTATAAGTAGGTTCCTATGATCTTCCAATTCTTCTTCTTGTTCTTCTCCACCTTCTCGTTGCTTGTTGCTCCTGCCCAGGAAAAAAATGGAGACTCGTAAATTATTTACTTTTTTAGGATTTTGTAAGAAAAATGAAAAAAATTCTGTAATTCGGGGGTTAAAATATTTTGGTTAAAAAAATACTATGTCCTAAAAATTTTTAATATAGGTTAAAGATAGTTATAAGAATAGGGTCTTATTCCAGGCCCCGCCCCCACAAATTATTCTCAGCAGCGGACACAGAACTCTTTGGCTTTTATGGCCCCATACGGTTAAAAGCCAGGGTTTTAAAAATTTCGCGAGCCAAACATCAATTTCAAAAGAAAAAGGGGGTCATAGTGCACAGGGTAACAACTACCTTCAGGGAAACTGATGTCACAAAATATATCACGTCTCTCTAAAGTCTTCAAAGTCTGAAGAGATTAAAAAGATTGAAGAGACTGTAACAACCTGAGAGGTCTCGATTATTAAACTATATTATACTTACATATGTATATGCTCTCGTCTCTCAAAAAATTCAGATGTTAGTCAACCAATTATGTTTTTTGTACATACTTAGTATTTCTTCAGAACAGTCTTTATTCCACCACCGACAACTCATTGAGACTTTTAATTCTAAAGCCTCGGAGCAAATAACTGACCTAATAAGGGATAGCTCATTTACTTCTCCCTTTTTATGCCTTATAGTGGCCTTAAAAAAAAGAAAGGTTGGAATTCCTGGTTAGTTCATATTGGTAGATCCTGCAAGATGACACTCAGTAAATTGAGGTCCTCCTTAGAAAAATCTTGCTTGAATTTTTAGCCGGAACAAAAAGCCGTAGGCTAAGAATGATATAAAGCAAATAGTTTGTAAAGCTTTGATGCAATAAATCAAGCTGTAAATGCACCTCAGCTGACATTCAGGAAACAGCATTTAATGAACTTTATTTTGGAACTAGTCTTGATAACGAACTGAGTTAAATGGTAGAAAATTAGTCTTCAAGTAGGGTTAGGTCAACAGAATGCGTCTACGCGCAGTCTAAACTCTATCATACTTCATACCCACTCGATTTTTCTTCAAATACAATTCTACTCCAGCAAAAATGCTTTTTGCTGTTTAATGATTTACCTTTTCAATTGGGAATTTATTCTCAAAGTACTTCTAATAGATTCCGAGAGCGTTGTTGTCTAGTGAAAACCACGTGAAGGTGTATGAATGCGGGTGGATAAGAGAAGTCAAACAATTTCGGATTTCACAAAAAGAAATTCTTTTAAATAAATCTCATAAGAACAGAAAAAGAAGTATAACTCTTCTCTTGTGATACACGAAATTATTTCCTTGAAGTAAGCGATTAAAACGAACCTAACCATGCCAATCCAACGCATACATGAACTTTATTTTACCAACCAAAAAACTAGTTTTACCAGTAATATCCCTAGGAGTTCTTGATATTGAGTTTGTGAAGCCTTGTTAGGGAAAACGGCATATACTCATACCAGCAGAAATCCTCTAAACTAGCTAATGCTGGAAAAAAAGAAGGAGGAAGAAAAAGGAACTATTTTAAGTACTTCTCACAAAGGAAAGGATAAGGAAAACCTTTAGTTTGTAAATTTTCATTTTGCCATTGATGAAAAAATAAAAGGGAGACACCGGAGTGGCGTAGGGATCCTTTCGGTTCGATGCACCTTGATTGAAACATTTGGAAAAAAGCAACTGGGACAGTTTTTAAATGGGGGCGTAAAATGCTTGACCATCTTGTGACTAGAGACAACGTTTTTAGATTCTTGTGCTGCCCAATGGGCATTTCCACCTTATTCTAATGTAATGAAAACTGTTGATGTTTAAAAAGTCGAAAGAAATGTATTACCCCTCCAAAAGAAAGTTGAAAACGATACCAAGAGCAACAGTTGCAAAAGCCATTGATGTTGATATTGTTTCATCCTTTCCGTTTGGGGGGGGGGGGGGGTTCCAAACTTTCTTGCTTTATTAGGAAAGCAACAAGTATACTGAAAATGACAAAACAAAAGAACCCCTTGGCTGTACTGACTTACTTTTGACAGGAATATAATGAAGGATATTTATATGTTTCAGAAAACTCAATTCTGTCTGTATTCATCAACATTGCATTCCTAAGTGGGTAGTAATCAAATACTTTATTTTGAGGTTTATCACGTTATCTATAAATAAATTGTCGCCCCAAAAAAAAGAAATAAAAAAGTACCACGTTTCTCAATGGTAATTCCATGAACACCCAACAACTGGTAAACTACGAAGATCTCAACTAGTTATGTTTCTGTAATAACTTAAAACTTTATAGCACAATTTCCCTGTGACATTTACCCACAAAAAAACTTCCTCATCGCGGACAACGGGATTAAAAGTCCGACATATGCTACAGCTTTTGACAGCAAACTTAGATCGGATGATGAATACAAGCTGTATGACACGTAATTAAAGTAGAAAATCGTAGAATCAATTAGAAATATTTTTACTGAAGTGACCAAAAAGGGTCCTCATTCATTTTTGTGGTGATAACTATGACAATTTGTGTTTTTTTGTTCATTTTTTTGGGAAATTAGATGATCCCTTTTTTTTTTTATTTTTTCTCCATATTTATGAATGTGCGGGCGCTACCAAACCACGTGCCTAGGGGATCGGAGTTGTTGTTATTTCAAAGCATATAACCGAAATGATGATTATATAATTAAAACATCTTGAAGAAATTTTTCATACAAATATAATTACCATGTAAATATATGATAGAAAATATACAAGATATAAGTACAGTGGTTGGTTCACCTTGTTTAAGTCGTTCCACTTGATAGACCTACCAAACAAATGTTGAGGAGAGTACCAAAAAATCCTTTTGTTAAATAACCTCAAATACGCTGGAATATCAAACAAGTCGTGGGTAATACTGCATAGCAACATACACTCTAAAACAAAACGGTTTACAACTGCATTCTATCACAGTCATCTCTACACTTTGAGCATATTAATTCTATAACTCAATGTCCCAAACTTTAAAGATGCTCACGAACCAGTGCCCCTAAGTGGTATGATAACGTCTTTTCCAAATCTCCAATACTTACTCTTCACACTAATTTAAAGATATTACCTACCCTTAAGAAAACTCTATATAATCAAGAATGTATTTCAGGTTCTTACGTAGACAGCTGATGATCATTTGATTTCAGCGCACATGAACAAATATTCAACATGATTTGTTCGGTATTATTTTCTACGGACATAATGAACCTTACAGACACGTACGTTTAATCTGGTTGGGTTATTTATTCTATAAATATAATATAAACTAAGTTAGATATTAAGAAACATTCTTTTTATTAAAGACATAGTTTCTTAATATTATTCTCTTCCAATATATAGTGAAAACATTTTTCATTGGGAAACGCCTTTTTCTGTTACCCGCCGTAACCATGAATTCAGGCTGTTATTGATTCGAAACTCATCATGATTTGATATCATCACCCGACGGTAAGAGATATATATCGAAAAACTTTAGTAAACCCATATATCAATATGTTAGTGCTGTGAAGATAAGAGAGGAAAGAATATTGATTGACCAGGTTATCATGTCATACCTATATATATATATATAATATATTTATGTTCAAATAGAAAGAAAAAGAGAATAAGTATTGTAGTTTTTAGATTTCTTTTATAATTTACTCAAGTCAAAAGGCCTTTGCTTTGGAGTAACGATTTCATCATATAATAAAGTAGTCAAGAAATCACTAAATTTTTCTCCAGTAATTTCTGGTAATAAATACTTCGCAGCCAAATCGAATTTATTTTGATTACCCACAGGACTAACTTGTTTCAGTTTATCAACTTGTTCTTTCAATAATTTCGAAGTTAATTGTGGAGTCACTTTAATACCATCAGATGTCATTACAGAATGAGTAACCCATTGGTATAATTGACAACGTGATACTTCTGCCGTGGCGGCATCTTCCATTAAACTATTAATTGGAACACAACCAGAACCTCTTAACCAAGCTTCCATATATTGTAAACCGATATCCAAATTTTGTTTAATACCTTCAATACTAACTTTCGCATTTATAATATTTGTATTAGTTAAATCTTGTGCGGTAACTTTAGTCCCCTCTGATGGTACAAAATGAATTTGATTTGGAGTCCCCATATTAATGAAAACATCATTACAGATTTGAGCCAAAGCAGGATGGGCAATCCAAGAACCATCATGACCATTAGTCAATTCTCTAATCTTATCAGTCTTTACCTTATTCATAGCTGCATCATTTTTAACAGGATCATTTTTAATTGGGATTTGAGCAGCCATCCCACCCATAGCATGAACGTTTCTACGATGACATGTATTAATTAATCTTTTCACGTATGCATCCATGAATGGAGAAGTCATAGTCACTTGATCTCTATCAGGTAATATATGATTTGGATCATTTTTAAATTTCTTAATTGTGGAAAAGATATAATCCCAACGACCACAATTCAAACCTGAAGAATGTTGACGTAATTGCCAAATAATTTCCTCCATTTGGAAAGAAGCTGGTAAAGTTTCAATCAAAACGGTAGCTCTAATAGTCCCTCTTGACATTCCTATATAATCTTGAGCCACGTTAAATATATCATTCCATAATTTTGCCTCTAAATGATGTTCCATTTTGGGTAAATAGAAATAAGGACCTTTACCTAATTGAACAGATTTTTCAGCGTTATGGAAGAAATACAGACCGAAATCGAAAATGGATGCAGAAATTGGTTCATTATCAACTAATAGATGGTTTTCAGTCATATGCCAACCACGTGGTCTTACTATAATAGTTGGAGAATCTTGTACTTTTTTATTTAATTTGTATGATTTACCCTTAATTGAAGTGAAATCGATTTGGTTTCTTAATACATCGTATAAATTAATTTGACCACCGATTAAATTTGTCCAAGTTGGTGAGATGGAATCTTCAAAATCAGTCATGTAAGTGTTAACGTCTGAATTTAGAGCGTTAATTAACATGTTTCTTAACGGTGGACCTGTGATTTCACATGATCTGTTGATCAAACCTGGAGCTAAAGAAGGACCTAACCATGTTGGATCGTTCCGAATTGAAACTGTTTCTGGTAGGAAATCCAATTGAATTTTACCGGTTTCTAATTTGTTTTGGAATGCAACTCTGTTATTTAGTAATGTTTTACGTCTTTCATTGAATGTTCTATGTAATAGGACGATGAATTCTAGGGCTTCCTTCGTTAAGATTGTAGCGTCTGTAGTTTGAGATGGTGGGAAATTTGGAGTATTGTTAATGTCAACTAACAATTCGACATTTTCTAAATTTTTCTTGACCATCTTGTACGTATATGTGTGTGTGTATATTATATATATGGTTATAACGTTTATACGACAAATGAGAAAGGGAATTCGATATAAGTTATTAATTAAGACGATAAGGGGTTTATATATGAAAAATGTTTATCGATGGACAGATATCCACGTAACAAGGGATCGTAGTCGTAATTAGTAATCCCAACCATTATCAGTATCCTTTAAAGGATTGAATCATTGGGCAGATCCGAGTATCTATCTAAGTATGTGTGACCATGAATAACTGCCCTTCGATGACCCAGGAACAGCTAATACATACATATCTCATTGAGTGCTAATTAGTTATTTTACTGGACTAAAGGAAAGAGAAGTTTGTATTGTATGTATTTGGGTCGGTGAGTGGCTCGGTAAGTGAATGAGTCCCGGATAACATACTGTACATACATACATACATACATACATACATACATACATACATACATACATACATACATACATACATACATACATACATACTACATACATATTTGTTAAGTACGGGAATTGACATTGCTATACATGCATACTACCTTATACTATATTATGCTAGATGTACGTACTATTACTACGTATAGTATTATTATACTATTTTTTCTCTTGGAGAAGTCCGAGTTATCGGGTTAGCGCAGTTATGGTCCGTGCATCGTCGGGATCGGATAGAAAAGTCTGAAGTTCGGGCCGAAGGTGCACGGTTGGAATTCCCAGACCGGACGAACGGCCAAAATTCTTCTACCCCCAAGGTACTCCCGGATACCTATCCGTTTAATATTTCAAGGATAGAATCACTATATACGAAGAAACACCAATTCTTGCAAAAAGGCAAATTCCAAAACAACAAAAGAACAAGGAAATAAATAGTTTAAAAATAAAAAAGGACAATATGACAACAGAATAAGTGGTTACATGACATAAACCAGGACAAAGAAACCATATCTTATAGACTTACACACAGAGAAGGTATACAACCGTCTGCTATTACTAAAGAAAAAAAGAAGGACATACGAAAAAGCAACTCATTTACCCTTTCATTCATTAGTTCATCCACTAATTCATTTCATTTCATTAATAATGTCATTACCTCTACGACCTGCATTGGAAAACGTCACATCGGTAGATCGTGCGTTAGAAGATCTTTTAGTAAGATTCATAATTAATTGTCCTCCAGAGGATTTATCCACAATCGAAAGAGAATTATTCCATTTCGAAGAAGCATCATGGTTCTATACAGATTTCATCAAATTAATGAATCCAACTTTACCACCTTTAAAGATTAAGTCATTCGCTATTAAAATTATTAAATTATGCCCACTGATTTGGAAATGGAAAAATATCAAAGCTGATCAAGCATTACAAAAATTCTCTACTTATAAGAAATCTATCCCAGTAAGAGGTGCTGCAATTTTCAATAAAGCTTTGAATAAAATCCTATTAGTGAAAGGAACTGAATCTGATTCGTGGTCTTTCCCAAGAGGGAAAATTTCAAAAGATGAAAATGATGTGGATTGTTGTATTAGAGAAGTTAAGGAAGAAATTGGATTTGATTTATCCTCTTATATTAATGAAGATCAATTTATTGAAAGAAATATTCAAACTAAAAATTATAAAATTTATTTGATCTTTGGTATAGATGAAAATTTTGATTTTAAGCCGCAAGTTAGAAATGAAATTGATAAAATTGAATGGAAAGATTTTAAAAAATTATCAAAATCTATTTATAATCGGTCAAATTATAATAACAATAACAACACGAAATATTATCTTGTTAATTCAATGATTAGACCATTGTCAATGTGGTTGAAACATCAAAGACAAATTAAAAATGATGATCAATTAAAACAATATGCTGAAGATCAATTGAAATTATTATTAGGTATTACAAAGAAGGAACAAATAGATCCAGGTAGAGAACTATTAAATATGTTACATTCCGCTGTACAATCAAATGATAATGAATCTACAACGACAGCACCACTTAATGATGATGTTAACATAGATTCAAACATATCTTCTCAATCTCATTCTCCTTCGCCTTCTGTTAATCAATTGGCTAATCCTGATTCAAAATTCATGTTTGAAAAACCAATGGTCCCTCCTTCTTCTACATCTTCAATGTTACCTCCTCCTCCTCCTCCTCCTCAACAACAACAACAACAAATGATGTACCCTCAATCGTTCAATTCAATGGGGTTCCAACCTTTTACTCCCTTCCCCTTCGTTAATGGTAATATGCCGTTATTTGTCACTCAACAACCACAGCAACAACCACAGCAACAACCGCAACGACAACCACATTTACAACCGATTGTTTCTGCACCAAATTATATCCCTTCTCCTACTCCAAATATAGGTACATTATCTAGACCATCTTTATCAACAAATACTCCACAACATACTCAACTGTTAAATAATCCCATCCAACAAATACATCCTACTTCATTTGCTAATCCAATAGCTACTCAAAATCTTAATAAAACAGCTACCAGTAATATTATAGGAAAGAATCAATTGTTAAATATATTACATAAGAGTATGAACGGACCACCATCACCATCACAACAACAACAGCAACAACAACAAACTAGTCAAACGCAAATGTTATCAAGTTCAAATGAATTGTTGAATATATTAAAATATCCAAAACAGCAACAACAACAACAACAGCAACAACAACAACAACAACAACAGCAACAACAGCAACAACAACAACAAACGGAGAAGAAACCAGCACGAGCAACAACAATCTCAGACTCAAAAGCTTTATTAAACGTTTTGAAAGCATCATCATCGTCTGCTCATCCTAACACTACCACACATGTTGGAAATGTTAACGAGGAATCTCCAATTCCAGAAGAAGACGAAACGATAGAAACATCGTTACAAGATGAGTCACAAGATGAATCACGACTTGATAATAATGATGATGACAGTTATGAAATGTTTGAAAATAGTTCTGATGAAGAAGAAAGTGATAATGAAGTGTTATACAATAATAATAACAACATGAGCAGGAAATCATCATTTAAAAGAAGTACAAATGACAATCAAGAACAAAATTTCATTAAGAATGCTTTCGAAATTAAACATATTTCAATGAAAAACAAAATAAAGCTGAACAAAATAAAACTGGAAATGTTTTTCAATTCTCCTATGTTGTCTGATGCATCTCTAATATTATCATCTGATGAAAATGAAAATGAAACTGAAACTGAAGATGAAAATGAGGAGAAAATTGAACAAGAGGAATTACAAGAAATTTATAAAGAAGAAAAATTACCAAAGGAAATTTCTGCAAAACTTGTCGATGAGGAAAACAGTTTTAGAGATACAACAACAATATCCGAAACCAGCAACAATATACTTCGTAATACGCAATCAAATAATAATGTCGATGTTATTCCACATGTGGATTCTAATTTGAAAGACGATAGTGTCAAATCAGTTACAAGTTCAATGGCAAAAGAAGACCAAACAACAGCACCAGTAGGAACAGCAACTTCTTCATCATTATTACCAAAATCAAAACCAAAGTTTAAGCTTTTGAAAAGAGGTGAAAATATCAATGATATAATGACGGATAACAACAACAAAACTGTTGCAGCAAACAACCTATCCAATCATTCATCACCAGTCTTAAAAAATAACGCAATTTCAAAGGAACAAGAAAATCCATCTAATATTCTTTTGAGTATTCTCAAGAAATCATCACCTCCACAACAACAACAACAACAACAAAAACAAACAGATACTGAAACACAACCGATTAAAAAACCAATCTCGCATATTGAAAAGTTAAATTCAACAAATGAAGAACTTTTAAATTTATTGAAAAAGAAAGAGAGAAGTACCAGTCCAGTTATAAATGAATTTCCACCTTCATCTTCATCTACAAAATTTACAACATTATCGCCCTCATCATTAAATGGTACCAACACTATTAGTTCTGGCCCCCATGAAACGAAGGCATCTCAATTATTGAAAGTGTTAGGTTCAAGTAGATCAAATTCAAGGAAAAACTCAAGTGTAAGTCCAAAACAAATAATTCACCAAGAACCATATTTTTCACCATCATTATCGTCGGAGCAACAACATGAATTTCCAATACTTGAAAATGAGCATGAGCATGAACAACACGAAAGTAGTTTTATTCCTTCTGATTTATTAACGAATGATACTCATCACTCATCATTACATGACTACCAAATTACTCAAGACAATACAAATACTAATGAGAATAACAAAGGGAACAATAATATCAACCCTTCGGTGGAGTTATTAAACATATTAAAGAAACCTACAGCAACAAATCCGCTTTCACCAACAGTATCGGGACATGTTAATTCTTCTGGATCAAACGAACTATTAAACCTTTTGCATAGAAAATGATATATTTTTGCATATGTTTGTACATATTTATATATATATATATATAAAAGATATGTATGATAATATTACCGAACCCCCCTCCTTACCATCGACCTCATGACAAAATGTACACATTTATAAACCGCTTGTGTACTTATAAATACTTCTATAGAATAATGCATTTCCCTTTTATTAAATGATTCCTCATTGCTCAGAATTAGATGGTACCAACAGTATATTATAGTTCAGCTGAGACTGGTTCTCCTTCCTCTCCTTCAGCATCACTTAAAACATATTCATTCAGTGTGTCATTTAATTCTTTATCATTAAATTTTGGCCATGTAACATTTTTCATCTTGATACCATTCATTGTAATAATACAACCATAACATAATAATATATCTTCACCATGTGTCCATATATCATCTTTCAATTTCATATATTCGGCCATTTCAATACCAATTTCTGATTGACTCCAACGATCATACAATTCTTGTTCTTCAGCATTCGCAATTGGGAAACCTTCAATGACAGCAATGGAACGTAACCAATTTGATGCATTTGAATGTAATTTACCCAAACATAATGAACATTTATCATCCGCTGATGCAGCCGTAGTAGTGGCATCAGCTTGTGTTTCTGGTTCAGCTAGTTTATCACCTGTTCTTAAGACGGTAGCGATAACGTTAGAATAATCACCTTCAATGTCATCAAAATATTTCCTTGCTAATTCATTTATAGTCATATTTCTTACTAATTTAATGTTTTTATTCTTCATCTTACCGGTAATATCTTTTTTCTTCACCAATAAAGTATCTTTAGTTTCATAATTAACTAAATATTGACTTAAACCATGTAATTCACAATATGCGTCCACTTCAGCTAAAAGAACATCCTTTAAAGGATATAAATTCTTGAATTTATCACCTCCATAGATAAAATCAAACGATTTAGTATCAAGACTAGTAGCAATTTGTTCACCTCTACCCTTAACTACCAAAGAAATGATTTCATCAGCTAATTTAGTCATTGAATGACCCCACAGAATTGCCTTAAATTCATGTTGGTAAGCAAATTTCTTCACTACATGTCTCGTTATGAAAGTCAATAAATCAATCTGTGTAGATCTATTAGGACATGCTTTCAATAATTCATCAATTCCATAACTATGGTCCTGATCGTTCTTGATATCAATTGCCATGGATGAAAATGTTTGATTATGTAAAATAATTTTTCGTAATTCATTGTTACAATTTTCAAAAAATGAATCCAAGGAAACTACATGGAATGTAATCCTATCTTTATTTGAAGCGTACCTCTCTGATTTCAATTTAGCAATTTTACTATTAATTTCTTCAATATCATCTCTTGTCTTACTATAACAAACTAAAACATCTACTCTAAACCCGGTAATACCACGATGCTGTACCAATTGCTCATCAAGCGTCTTATTTAAAATATCTAGAAGAACCAAAGAGGAAGAGCCTAGGGAAAGCGGTACTAATATTCTTGAATTCAAGTTTTGTATATGAGCTTCTTCAGCGGATCTAATTTTATCTTTGTATAAAATTTTGAAAATATCCCTATAATAATCAGATGACATCATTTGTTTACGTTGCTTTAATACTATAAATTTGGTAAAACATGATGTACAAAATTTCTCCTTTCTCGATATCACTGTGGTTTCATTCGTTCTGCATCTTTGACATATGTCCATCTCCGTCATTTTTGTATTGTATGTAGTCCTTTTCAGTGGAGTGAGAATGTGTTTGAAAGAAGTGAAAGAAATTGCTACACTGGCGAAATTATTTGATCGTTATCAGACCAGTAATATTATTGATATTTCGAAGCAAACAAACTTCTTACTCTTCTAGTTGTCTTCTAGTCGTTTGTTTAATATACAACGATTACTAATTGAAATTCTATGTGAATAAATTTGCGATGAGTTCATTTTGAAACTTTTTCGTTTCTCTTTCGTGAATTAGCTAATGTAGGGTTAGAAACAGCAACCCTTACCAGTAGAGTTGAAATAAAGACTAACCCTAATAATAGGGTTAATGAATAAAAGAAAGGGTTATTTTGTTTACCCTATAAACAAATGTAGGGCTGTCGTTGATAATGACAAACATTTTTGTTGATTGTTCGGAAGTAGCAATAACAATAATCTCGATCAAAGGTAGATGTCAAGCAATTTCCTCGTAGAAATTGAATGCCAGTACATTCCAATCATGATTATTGGCTTATAAATAACGAATCCTTATCGGGAAACTTTAGTGACACTGTTGTTATTACTTGATACATCAATTCCAAGAAGGATATCGATCAGTTTTCATAGCTCCAACCCTTCCTTATATCTCCCCTCATAAAGATGTCATCTGACAATTCCATAAAGGGATTCGTCTCGAGAAATAGAACAGCCATCATAGCAACCATTGCTGCCGGTACCACTGCTGTAGGTGCTTATTATTATTATACTCAATTACAAGCACAACAACAAGAGAATGTAAGACCTAAAGAAGATACTGATAAATCTACTGCAACAAAGAAGGAAAAGAAGAAATCCAAAGGGAAAGAAAGTAAGAAACCACAAGAAGATACACCAACTACAAAAAAGCCTATTTACCTAGTGGATTCGAACGGGGAACCAAATTTAAGTGATATTGATTCCTTAACCGAAGAAACTAAAAATGAATGGGCTATGGCATTAAAGGATAAAGGTAATGAATTATTTAAAACTAGCAAATTCGAAGATGCAATTAAATATTATCACTATGCATTGAAATTGAAAGACGACCCAATCTACTACTCCAACATTTCCGCTTGTTACGCCTCTTTGTTACAATATGAAAAAGTTATCGAATATGCCACAAAGGCATTAAAATTAAGACCGACTTTTTCAAAAGTTTTAATGAGAAGGGCATTAGCTTATGAAGCTATGGGTAATTTTGGTGATGCGATGTTTGATATCTCTGCTTGCTCTTTGAATGGTGATATGAATGATGCGTCCATTGAACCAATCTTAGAAAGAATCTTAAATAAACAAGCTGAATTTGTCTTGAAGGAAAAAATTTCAGCTAATAAAGAACAAAATTTACCATCTTCCACTCCATTGGCATCATTTTTCCGTGTTTTCAAACCAGAAACTTCATTTGCTAACTATGAGGAGTCTAATGAAGCTGACAGGGAATTAATGAATGGGTTAACTAACTTGTATAAAAACTCTGAAGAAGGTTTCCAAATTGCTGATAAATCATTCTTAAAGGCTGCTGAGTTGTTCAAAGATCAATTATCCCAAAATAAAGACAATGAAGCTATAAAGGAAAAAACGGCGATTGCCCTTGAATATTCTGGTATCTTATATTACATGAAAAATGAAACATTAAAAGCTCACGATTCTATTAAATCGGCTATTGAGTTACATCCAAGAGTTAATTCATACATTTACCAAAGTTTAATTGGATCTGACAGCACTACTACCTCTGAATATTTACAAAATTTCGACAAAGCCCTAGAATTGGAACCTAATAATCCTGCAATTTATTATCATCGTGGCCAATCTTATTTCATTGCTCAACAATATGAAAAAGCTGGTAAAGATTTTGATAAAGTTAAAGAATTAGACGAAAATAACATATTTGCTTACATTCAATTAGCTTGTTTGGCTTATCGTGAAAGTAAATTCGATGATTGTGAAACTTTATTCAGTGAAGCAAGAAGAAAGTTCCCAACTGCTCCAGAAGTACCAAATTTTTTTGCTGAAGTTTTAGCTGATAGAGGTGAAAGTGAAAAGGCCATGAAGGAATTTGATAAAGCTATCGAATTAGAAGCGAAGACTCCAGAGGAAATTCACGTTGGTATCGCTCCTTTAATTGGTAAAGCTACTTTATTAATTTCTAAACCAACCGTTGAGAATTTTGTTGAAGGTATCCAATTATTACAAGAAGCTTGTGACAAGGATCCAAGATCTGAACAAGCCAGATTGGGTCTTGCTCAATTGAAGTTACAGCAGGAAGATATTGATGAAGCAATTCAATTATTTGAAGAAGCCGCCGAACTTGCTAAGAGTTATGAAGAAAAATTGCAAGCAACTACTTTTGCTGAAGCTGCGAAGATTCAAAAAAGAATTAGAGCCGATCCAGCCATGGATGCTAAAATTAGACAAACTATTGAACAAATGCGTTCTCAGATGTCAATGTGAGACTAGAATTATCTAGTAATGTTCTAATGCAAGGCGTATACATATACATATCAGTACGTATAAATATATATATATATATATATATACTGTAAATAATTTTTCTCAAATTAACGAACAAAATAAAAGAGTTTACTCTTTCTATTACGTTGATATATCAAATAAGATGCAGCTTAAAATTATTGCAGCACTCTCACTTACATTCGTATGATTAAAACTGTTCTTGCCTTGTTTCGCGCTCTTTCTTTGATCTTAAGCAATTGCCCCTGTAAGAACAGCCGGCATAAAAATATCACAAAAGACTACAAGAAGTGTAGGAAATTTATACAATTTGAGCTAATTTTATGGAAAATCACACGAATCACCTAGGATCGTTAATCTACTTAGCAAGCAATATTAGGTATTTTCAAGGAAATCCGAAGAGCTATAACCTTACTCCAGACATGTTCACGGTATCGTCTATGTCATCATTGTTCAAGACGGGCTTGTTGTCAATGGGCCTAAAAGGACAATCATTCAATAGCCTAGTAATAACGAGAAACTTGATGAAAACACATAAGGGAGCAGCAAAACGGTGGAGGAAATCTGCTCAAGGTTTCAAAAGAGGTATTGCAGGTAGGAATCACGGTAATGTTGGATGGTCACATAGATATTTGAACAAATTAACCGGGAGGAAAGAAGCTGATCCAACACATGTTAAGCATCTAAAGAGAATGTTGCCATATCATTGAGCTAAACTTTGAGAGGAAAACGTCACTTTCTTCTAATCTAATAATATTGTCGATATTCGTACAAGAGATCTGTAATTGGGAATCTTATTTCGAGACTTGTTAATGCTAAATTGTCTTTAAATAGTAATTAATTATTTGTAAATAGCAATATAGACTATAGTTTAACAATAAAAGAAACTGAAACAACTTAGCTTACATACGCAATTTAGTGTTCGTTCGATAAACTTTTGAGAAATGAATCATTCTATCTAATATTGTACTTTTTTTTGTCTCAATGTCCTATAATACTGTAGTTTCTTCCGTTTTGTTATATTCTTCTTCAATCCATCTTCCGGTAGTATTATCCCTTTTCAATTCAGCTGTTGGAAAATAATGATAATTGGTCTTTAAGGAGATTGCGAATGGAACGTTATCAAAAGACATTAGTCTCATATTACAATAACTTAAATCAGGTATTTCTTTAACTACTTTCAAGAAGGTATCCAAATCTGGAGTTTCTTCCTCGTTAACATGCGTTATGAAATTCGTTGCTGATATGCCATACTGAAGAGCAGGCGATGATTCACCCCTGAATGTACAATAGACACCCTTTGGAATGTCAACCATTGCTTGACGGACAGCATGATGTGGTTCTTGTAATATGCAACCGGAAAATATAACAATATGATCTGTTTCCTTAACTTCTACTGTTTTAATATCCAAATCCATGATTTTCCCTTCGCGAACAACCTTAAATTTCAAGACATGATTAGAATGAGAACTTTCATTGGAACCGCAAATAACACCTGCTAAATCATCCATTACTGTGACTAATTTATTGTTAACGGATAAGATAACATCACCTGTTTGTAATTTCACTTTTTCTTCAGTATAAGAAACTCTAGAAACTGACATGAATTGCAATCTATTAAGGGATTCTTTTTCCATTCTTTCAATCCAGTCTTCTGGTACCCCTCTAATTCTTGCATTTAAGATTGAAATAGATCCAAAGCCAGCGTCAACAATTCTAACAATTGGCTTTTCACCTCTCTTTAAGATATCAATAACTTGTTTACAATCAACAATATCTAACCCAAACAAATATATTTTTTCTTTATTTTCTTGTCTTTCTCCAAGAAATGCTAACCATAAAGCTCTGATGGTACCATCATTATCTGTTAATATACCTGAGTTACATCTTGTACTAATATTGCAATCAATAGAAATTGCTTCTAAATTTGTTGCTCTATATCTTGGAATTAAATTACTTGGGATGCTAACAGATGAAATATCTGTAACTGTAGTTTCCGATGTTACTAATCTATTATTATGTGGGTAACCAATAAATTGAGCCTTATCACCACGTTTCATTCTTTCATTAGATAGTTTTGGAGTTATTATATCAGCAATAACTAGTTTTGGATCATATTTAATGACTGCATAATTTTGAGTGGGATGTAAAAATTCCAATGTAGCTGGAACAACAACAGATTCTGCAATTGTAACAAAGACATCAAGACAATCATGAGGAACTGCTCTTCTTGATACTATCACATAACCTCTCTCCGCATCGATGATCAAACCTGAAGTTTTCAAAATACCTGCAGATAATGAATCTAATGGTATGGCAGCTACAGTTGTGACCATACATAATGAATGTGATAATTTAGCCAAGTTTGGATTATCCGTTGGAATATCAATAAATCTTGCCTGGTGTGGTTTTGATGGTTCCGCTGGAATTGGTTTAGCGACATTTTGATAATCCCAAATTCCAGTAGTATCATTTCTTTGATATACTCTGAATTCATTACACCAATGACGGTCAATATATACTGAGGTAACATTTGGTGAATGACGATCAGTAAGATGATGGTATCGTACCGTGACACGTTTACGATCTGGGACGTATTTCATAACTCCAATAAATGTATCTAAATCAGGAGTTTCTTTATTATCAATAGCATCAATAATCCAACCAACTTTTTCTCTATTATCGAAATTAAATGAACCAGACGCGCTACTTAAAAAGACACCTTTGACTGGCAAAGCATAAAATCTTGCCATTTGGTATGATAATTCATTGAAAGTGGCACCACACACTTCAACATAACGATCAGGAGTAATAGCATGCAGATCATCAATTTTACACGACACTACACTTTCCACACCGCTACGTTGAATTGTAAGTTCGATATTTTTCCCAATGTTGGAATCCAGAATATTATCTACTTGAATAAAAGAAGAAATATATTCACCATTTATAGCAATCAAAGTATCACCTTCTTTAATTTTTCCATCACCAGGACCTTCTCTAAGTATAGTTTCAGCTACTAATAAACCAATTTTTTCTGGGAATAATTCACGTAGGGTAGCTTCACGTTCTGATGTCAGTCCTAATCTTCTACATTCGTCGTAAGGCTTTAATAACCATTGGACTTGAATGGAACCACGAGTAATTGGAACTTTTGATTGAACACATTTTAGTGCTCTTAAAACTCTATCCAAAGGGAGAAAGAAATCAGTGGAAGCTTCAGAAGACCCCCCTGCTTGTAATGCGACAGCATATCCGTCAATATTTACCACTGGAGACCCACTGGATCCACCTGATGCAGATGCAGCAGCTTGGATATATTCAGTATTAAAATCATTATAAGTCAATTCCCCATAATCTGGAGCATTTCTATCTAATCTACTGATGAACCCAGCTAATATACTTAATTTTTCACCTGCATCATTCCCCACAACTCTAATCTCTGATCCAATTTTAGCTAAAGACGGTTTTAATTGTAAAGCTTGAATTTCTGAGTATTTAATCTTTTTAGGATCGAATTTCAAGAACCCAAAATCATGTACTGGATCTCTATAAATAGGAGTGACATCACATTCTTCATGATTATCAAATACCACATATCCAACGAAGGGACCTGCACCAACCACATGTCTATTAGTTAGAATGATCCCCAATTCTGAATCCACGACAAACCCAGTGGCTTCAGATACGAAAGCAGGATCACAATCGAATGGAGCTACTTGTGCAAAATGAATGGATACTACGGATTTTACCACTTTGGAGATTGTATTTTGCCATCTAATATAATTTTCTGAATCTTTAAAATTCAAATTATCTTCCACTTGTGGTTGTTCTAAATCGCGTTTCTTGAAGCCATTAGCAATATGATCAATGTCATTTTCATCATCTGATTCAAGAGATCTCTTTTTATTCTCCACGTAGGACGACATTTTTTTCTCGTTTGTTTTATTTAACAATCCCAACACACAAAAGCTTATTTTCCTTCGATTGGAGTAGTTTCTCTTACGACAGTTTTGCCATTGTAACCTATATAAATTGGATCAGGAACTCGATAAAATAATTACATTGAATAAAACTGCCCATCAGTGGATTGCAATTTTTCGATGGCGGTTAAAAGAAAGAAAAATTTAATTAATTAGGCTCTTTTTTCTTCGTATTAGATGATTTCTTCCTTTTAAATTGTTGAAAAATAAAAAACCGGAAGCCCTGTAGGGGGCTCGAACCCCTAACCTTGTGATTAAGAGTCACACGCGCTACCGATTGCGCCAACAAGGCCTATTATTGGGTTTTTGATGACCATTATGAAAATGTGATGTGATTCCCAAGGTCAGATGACAAGTTCTGACATACTGTTTACACCATTTGATTACGAAAAACATCAGAAGAGCACATATATGTCTCGGTCTACATTGTATGAAGTTGCGTTTTTTGAAGTTACTCTATGACTATATTTGTAAAATAAAGAATATTTTTAAATCTGTGAGTCTATTTGAATGCTAACATAATAATATCTATAAATTAAGCTTGAGAGCTTGAATAATAATAATAAAACGATAAGATAAAGAAGAACCCATTTTCAATTGTGAAGCTTTTTTGGCTATTAATGGTACATGTTTCTGTTATCTTGTTGTTCGTTCGAATTCCCTTGTTGCTGATGCTGATGCTGATGCTGATGCTGATTCTGTTGTTGTTGTTGTTGTTGTTGTTGGAGAAGTAACTGATGTAGTTGATTTACTGGATTCATATTTCCATTTTGCATATTTACTGGATGTTGTTGTTGTTGTTGTTGTTGTTGGGGTAGATATGCTGGATTGAATTGAGGAGGCGGCATAAATTGCACATTTTGACCGGGAAGTGGTGGTCGAGGTGGATAATATGTTGGATTGATAGGATATGGATGTTGTGATTGCGGTTGATGTTGCATTAATGGGTGTGGCATACTTATCGGAGGATGGCCAGCCATTGGGTTATATGGATTTGGAGGAACATGAGGATTATATTGAAATCCTGGTGGGGGTATAAACGTTTGCTGTTGCTGATTAATAACTTGATTTGGATATCCCTGAAACTGGTTATTATTTTGTACTACTGCTGGTCTACCATAATCTCTTGTATGATTATCATTGAAATTAGTACGAGCAGTACGTGACTTGTACCTTACATGGGACATTCCAGACAAAGATGTTGGTTGATTATAATTGGTTTTCTGTTTATCAGATACATAATTACTTCTTTGATTTGTCCTTTTCTTGTTAGGTTTGGGCCGTTCACAACCATCCTCATTTTCCATATTCTTATCTTGATTCTTCCTCTTTTTTTCGTCTTTTTTCTTCTTCTTGTAAAGAGCTTCCTTTTCATCATCAGAGAATTCTTGTTCTTCTTCTGGAAGTTCTTCATCAAACCCATTAGAAGCATCAGTACCTTTATTCCTTCTAAGTTCAAAAGTATCAACCCAGTGTGCATCTGGTGTGACAATAAACGCCTTTCCACCTACTTTCCCCTTCAAACTTGCAATTTTCTCGTTTTCTGATGTGGGTAAAGTCACTCTATAAAAAGGATTTTGTAATTGACCAAATACTTCACATAATGTACCAACTAAAGTACGATCCTCTAAACAGAATATGGAGCCATCTTTTAACACCCTTTTTTCACCTGACAAATTTGCATGGATAATAATATTATTATCAAAGACGGAATGAATAACACCAATATGAGTGATAGAAGTATTTTCTGTAATATGATAATCGCTTGGTATTTCAGGGATAGGTTCATCTGGCAATTCATTTTTCGATCTTATTGGACCTGAAGGACTGGGATCGTCATCTTCATCTTCAATTTCAACATTGTCTTTAAGTTGTTCTGTATCCTCATCCTCATCTTCATCTTGGTCGTCATCATCAGAGCTACTATTGCTATCATTAATATCATTTTCTGAATCTGATGAAGAGTCAGCCTTATCTCCCTCTAATATCTCTTGCCCCTCTTCCTTTTCCTCTTCCGTTTTCTTTGTCCCATTTACTTCAGCAGGTTCACTTGATTTTTCCTCTTCTGGAGGTGGAGCTTCGTCCTCTGAGGATGAACTAATATCACTAACATCTACATCATCCTCCGGTAATTCCAGTTGTAAAGTTTCTGCATTGAAAGCAGGGTTTTCGAGAGCTTTTGTAAAAAGATCTTCCGACATGACGATGGTTCTCTTATAAGATGGTTATGATGGTGGATGTATAAATACTTTTTACCATTAATGCAAAAGTGTGATTCTTCTTCCAATTTGTTTCCATTGCTCATCTCTTCTCACTTCTTGTAATAGTAATAGTTATAGTTATAGTAACAGGAAAAGTAAAAGTGAAAATTTTCGATAAAATGAATTTGCGGCACGTGAGACAAAAACAAACAAACCAAAACATGTAAACAACAAAGATACAGGAATTATTATGTAGATGAAAACTCAAAAATAGGAAATATATACTATGGTCATAACTTTTAAAAAATGCCCTATATAATACACTACCTAATCAGACTAAAACTTTTATTAACTAAAATGACTGAAATAACGGTCTACTAAATGCTGTTGTCGACCGTCTTGATACCGCTATTCGTAGGCCCATCAATCCAGGACCTCTATTAATATATACTAATA